>NW_027456621.1:0-14654 GCF_040206685.1 Ascaphus truei | reverse complement strand
AATGCCATGTATATTTTCATTAGGGAAGCAAAAAATAAAAACACCCACAGCACCTGGTATTCCCAGGCAGTCTCCCAACCCAGTACTAATCAAGCCTCACCCTGCTTAGCTTCCGAGATCTGACGGGATCGGGCGCTTTCAAGGTAGTATGGCCGTAGGTGGAGATTGCTGTCTCATGATATCCTCTCATTCTTAAATCCATGAGCCTATATCTTGCTCCATGCATACACAGAGACTGAGAAAATGACAGGTGCACTCAAATGTACTATAGACGGAATTCTTGATGTCAGAATTCTATTTTGGAAGGTTGCATTGTGTTGAACTTTCAGAGGAAAAAACGATAGATTTCTTTGCCACTGCGGGAAAAAAGTAGCAAGAAATGAAACATTTTCATTTGCTGCGAGGAATGCCATGTATATTTTCATTAGGGAAGCGAAAAATAAAAACCCCTACAGCACCTGGTATTCCCAGGCAGTCTCCCAACCCAGTACTAATCAAGCCTCACCCTGCTTAGCTTCCGAGATCTGACGGGATCGGGCGCTGTCAAGGTAGTATGGCCGTAGGTGGAGATTGCTGTCTCATGATATCCTCTCATTCTTAAATCCATGAGCCTATATCTTGCTCCATGCATACACAGAGACTGAGAAAATGACAGGTGCACTCAAATGTACTATAGACGGAATTCTTGATGTCAGAATTCTATTTTGGAAGGTTGCATTGTGTTGAACTTTCAAAGGAAAAAACGATAGATTTCTTTGCCACTGCGGGAAAAAAGTAGTAAAAAATTTCAGAGGTGCCTATATTCAACCTCCTCCTGTTTGGATTTGAACTCACTATCTCTTCCAAGTATCAGCTTGAACACTGCACACCCCAACTCTGTGAGCCACAAGCTCACCATATAACATGCTGAGTGTTCTGAGGCCTGTATGATATATTTCTAAATGACATGGGAGGCATAAGTGTATTATTGTGACCGTTAAAAAAATACATTCTTGAAGAATTACCTTAAATGGAGAAATTAAATCAGAGACTGAGAAAATGACAGGTGCACTCAAATATACTATAGACGGAATTCTTGATGTCAGAATTCTATTTTGGAAGGTTGCATTGTGTTGAACTTTCAGAGGAAAAAACAATATATTTCTTTGCCACTCCGGGAAAAAAGTAGCAAGAAATGAAACATTTTCATTTGCTGCGAGGAATGCCATGTATATTTTCATTAGGGAAGCGAAAAATAAAAACCCCTACAGCACCTGGTATTCCCAGGCAGTCTCCCAACCCAGTACTAATCAAGCCTCACCCTGCTTAGCTTCCGAGATCTGACGGGATCGGGCGCTTTCAAGGTAGTATGGCCGTAGGTGGAGATTGCTGTCTCATGATATCCTCTCATTCTTAAATCCATGAGCCTATATCTTGCTCCATGCATACACAGAGACTGAGAAAATGACAGGTGCACTCAAATGTACTATAGACGGAATTCTTGATGTCAGAATTCTATTTTGGAAGGTTGCATTGTGTTGAACTTTCTGAGGAAAAAACGATATATTTCTTTGCCACTGCGGGAAAAAAGTAGTAAAAAATGAAACATTTTCATTTGCTGCAAGGAATGCCATGTATATTTTCATTAGGGAAGCAAAAAATAAAAACACCCACAGCACCTGGTATTCCCAGGCAGTCTCCCAACCCAGTACTAATCAAGCCTCACCCTGCTTAGCTTCCGAGATCTGACGGGATCGGGCGCTTTCAAGGTAGTATGGCCGTAGGTGGAGATTGCTGTCTCATGATATCCTCTCATTCTTAAATCCATGAGCCTATATCTTGCTCCATGCATACACAGAGACTGAGAAAATGACAGGTGCACTCAAATGTACTATAGACGGAATTCTTGATGTCAGAATTCTATTTTGGAAGGTTGCATTGTGTTGAACTTTCAGAGGAAAAAACGATAGATTTCTTTGCCACTGCGGGAAAAAAGTAGCAAGAAATGAAACATTTTCATTTGCTGCGAGGAATGCCATGTATATTTTCATTAGGGAAGCGAAATATAAAAACCCCTACAGCACCTGGTATTCCCAGGCAGTCTCCCAACCCAGTACTAATCAAGCCTCACCCTGCTTAGCTTCCGAGATCTGACGGGATCGGGCGCTGTCAAGGTAGTATGGCCGTAGGTGGAGATTGCTGTCTCATGATATCCTCTCATTCTTAAATCCATGAGCCTATATCTTGCTCCATGCATACACAGAGACTGAGAAAATGACAGGTGCACTCAAATGTACTATAGACGGAATTCTTGATGTCAGAATTCTATTTTGGAAGGTTGCATTGTGTTGAACTTTCTGAGGAAAAAACGATATATTTCTTTGCCACTGCGGGAAAAAAGTAGTAAAAAATGAAACATTTTCATTTGCTGCAAGGAATGCCATGTATATTTTCATTAGGGAAGCAAAAAATAAAAACACCCACAGCACCTGGTATTCCCAGGCAGTCTCCCAACCCAGTACTAATCAAGCCTCACCCTGCTTAGCTTCCGAGATCTGACGGGATCGGGCGCTTTCAAGGTAGTATGGCCGTAGGTGGAGATTGCTGTCTCATGATATCCTCTCATTCTTAAATCCATGAGCCTATATCTTGCTCCATGCATACACAGAGACTGAGAAAATGACAGGTGCACTCAAATGTACTATAGACGGAATTCTTGATGTCAGAATTCTATTTTGGAAGGTTGCATTGTGTTGAACTTTCAGAGGAAAAAACGATAGATTTCTTTGACACTGCGGGAAAAAAGTAGCAAGAAATGAAACATTTTCATTTGCTGCGAGGAATGCCATGTATATTTTCATTAGGGAAGCGAAAAATAAAAACCCCTACAGCACCTGGTATTCCCAGGCAGTCTCCAAATCCAGTACTAATCAAGCCTCACCCTGCTTAACTTCCGAGATCTGACGGGATCGGGCGCTGTCAAGGTAGTATGGCCGTAGGTGGAGATTGCTGTCTCATGATATCCTCTCATTCTTAAATCCATGAGCCTATATCTTGCTCCATGCATACACAGAGACTGAGAAAATGACAGGTGCACTCAAATGTACTATAGACGGAATTCTTGATGTCAGAATTCTATTTTGGAAGGTTGCATTGTGTTGAACTTTCTGAGGAAAAAACGATATATTTCTTTGCCACTGCGGGAAAAAAGTAGTAAAAAATGAAACATTTTCATTTGCTGCAAGGAATGCCATGTATATTTTCATTAGGGAAGCAAAAAATAAAAACACCCACAGCACCTGGTATTCCCAGGCAGTCTCCCAACCCAGTACTAATCAAGCCTCACCCTGCTTAGCTTCCGAGATCTGACGGGATCGGGCGCTGTCAAGGTAGTATGGCCGTAGGTGGAGATTGCTGTCTCATGATATCCTCTCATTCTTAAATCCATGAGCCTATATCTTGCTCCATGCATACACAGAGACTGAGAAAATGACAGGTGCACTCAAATGTACTATAGACGGAATTCTTGATGTCAGAATTCTATTTTGGAAGGTTGCATTGTGTTGAACTTTCAGAGGAAAAAACGATAGATTTCTTTGCCACTGCGGGAAAAAAGTAGCAAGAAATGAAACATTTTCATTTGCTGCGAGGAATGCCATGTATATTTTCATTAGGGAAGCGAAAAATAAAAACCCCTACAGCACCTGGTATTCCCAGGCAGTCTCCCAACCCAGTACTAATCAAGCCTCACCCTGCTTAGCTTCCGAGATCTGACGGGATCGGGCGCTGTCAAGGTAGTATGGCCGTAGGTGGAGATTGCTGTCTCATGATATCCTCTCATTCTTAAATCCATGAGCCTATATCTTGCTCCATGCATACACAGAGACTGAGAAAATGACAGGTGCACTCAAATGTACTATAGACGGAATTCTTGATGTCAGAATTCTATTTTGGAAGGTTGCATTGTGTTGAACTTTCAGAGGAAAAAACGATATATTTCTTTGCCACTGCGGGAAAAAAGTAGCAAGAATTGAAACATTTTCATTTGCAGCGAGGAATGCCATGTATATTTTCATTAGGGAAGCGAAAAATAAAAACCCCTACAGCACCTGGTATTCCCAGGCAGTCTCCCAACCCAGTACTAATCAAGCCTCACCCTGCTTAGCTTCCGAGATCTGACGGGATCGGGCGCTGTCAAGGTAGTATGGCCGTAGGTGGAGATTGCTGTCTCATGATATCCTCTCATTCTTAAATCCATGAGCCTATATCTTGCTCCATGCATACACAGAGACTGAGAAAATGACAGGTGCACTCAAATGTACTATAGACGGAATTCTTGATGTCAGAATTCTATTTTGGAAGGTTGCATTGTGTTGAACTTTCTGAGGAAAAAACGATATATTTCTTTGCCACTGCGGGAAAAAAGTAGTAAAAAATGAAACATTTTCATTTGCTGCAAGGAATGCCATGTATATTTTCATTAGGGAAGCAAAAAATAAAAACACCCACAGCACCTGGTATTCCCAGGCAGTCTCCCAACCCAGTACTAATCAAGCCTCACCCTGCTTAGCTTCCGAGATCTGACGGGATCGGGCGCTTTCAAGGTAGTATGGCCGTAGGTGGAGATTGCTGTCTCATGATATCCTCTCATTCTTAAATCCATGAGCCTATATCTTGCTCCATGCATACACAGAGACTGAGAAAATGACAGGTGCACTCAAATGTACTATAGACGGAATTCTTGATGTCAGAATTCTATTTTGGAAGGTTGCATTGTGTTGAACTTTCAGAGGAAAAAACGATAGATTTCTTTGCCACTGCGGGAAAAAAGTAGCAAGAAATGAAACATTTTCATTTGCTGCGAGGAATGCCATGTATATTTTCATTAGGGAAGCGAAATATAAAAACCCCTACAGCACCTGGTATTCCCAGGCAGTCTCCCAACCCAGTACTAATCAAGCCTCACCCTGCTTAGCTTCCGAGATCTGACGGGATCGGGCGCTGTCAAGGTAGTATGGCCGTAGGTGGAGATTGCTGTCTCATGATATCCTCTCATTCTTAAATCCATGAGCCTATATCTTGCTCCATGCATACACAGAGACTGAGAAAATGACAGGTGCACTCAAATGTACTATAGACGGAATTCTTGATGTCAGAATTCTATTTTGGAAGGTTGCATTGTGTTGAACTTTCTGAGGAAAAAACGATAGATTTCTTTGCCACTGCGGGAAAAAAGTAGTAAAAAATGAAACATTTTCATTTGCTGCAAGGAATGCCATGTATATTTTCATTAGGGAAGCAAAAAATAAAAACACCCACAGCACCTGGTATTCCCAGGCAGTCTCCCAACCCAGTACTAATCAAGCCTCACCCTGCTTAGCTTCCGAGATCTGACGGGATCGGGCGCTTTCAAGGTAGTATGGCCGTAGGTGGAGATTGCTGTCTCATGATATCCTCTCATTCTTAAATCCATGAGCCTATATCTTGCTCCATGCATACACAGAGACTGAGAAAATGACAGGTGCACTCAAATGTACTATAGACGGAATTCTTGATGTCAGAATTCTATTTTGGAAGGTTGCATTGTGTTGAACTTTCAGAGGAAAAAACGATAGATTTCTTTGACACTGCGGGAAAAAAGTAGCAAGAAATGAAACATTTTCATTTGCTGCGAGGAATGCCATGTATATTTTCATTAGGGAAGCGAAAAATAAAAACCCCTACAGCACCTGGTATTCCCAGGCAGTCTCCAAATCCAGTACTAATCAAGCCTCACCCTGCTTAACTTCCGAGATCTGACGGGATCGGGCGCTGTCAAGGTAGTATGGCCGTAGGTGGAGATTGCTGTCTCATGATATCCTCTCATTCTTAAATCCATGAGCCTATATCTTGCTCCATGCATACACAGAGACTGAGAAAATGACAGGTGCACTCAAATGTACTATAGACGGAATTCTTGATGTCAGAATTCTATTTTGGAAGGTTGCATTGTGTTGAACTTTCTGAGGAAAAAACGATATATTTCTTTGCCACTGCGGGAAAAAAGTAGTAAAAAATGAAACATTTTCATTTGCTGCAAGGAATGCCATGTATATTTTCATTAGGGAAGCAAAAAATAAAAACACCCACAGCACCTGGTATTCCCAGGCAGTCTCCCAACCCAGTACTAATCAAGCCTCACCCTGCTTAGCTTCCGAGATCTGACAGGATCGGGCGCTGTCAAGGTAGTATGGCCGTAGGTGGAGATTGCTGTCTCATGATATCCTCTCATTCTTAAATCCATGAGCCTATATCTTGCTCCATGCATACACAGAGACTGAGAAAATGACAGGTGCACTCAAATGTACTATAGACGGAATTCTTGATGTCAGAATTCTATTTTGGAAGGTTGCATTGTGTTGAACTTTCAGAGGAAAAAACGATAGATTTCTTTGCCACTGCGGGAAAAAAGTAGCAAGAAATGAAACATTTTCATTTGCTGCGAGGAATGCCATGTATATTTTCATTAGGGAAGCGAAAAATAAAAACCCCTACAGCACCTGGTATTCCCAGGCAGTCTCCCAACCCAGTACTAATCAAGCCTCACCCTGCTTAGCTTCCGAGATCTGACGGGATCGGGCGCTGTCAAGGTAGTATGGCCGTAGGTGGAGATTGCTGTCTCATGATATCCTCTCATTCTTAAATCCATGAGCCTATATCTTGCTCCATGCATACACAGAGACTGAGAAAATGACAGGTGCACTCAAATGTACTATAGACGGAATTCTTGATGTCAGAATTCTATTTTGGAAGGTTGCATTGTGTTGAACTTTCAGAGGAAAAAACGATATATTTCTTTGCCACTGCGGGAAAAAAGTAGCAAGAATTGAAACATTTTCATTTGCAGCGAGGAATGCCATGTATATTTTCATTAGGGAAGCGAAAAATAAAAACCCCTACAGCACCTGGTATTCCCAGGCAGTCTCCCAACCCAGTACTAATCAAGCCTCACCCTGCTTAGCTTCCGAGATCTGACGGGATCGGGCGCTGTCAAGGTAGTATGGCCGTAGGTGGAGATTGCTGTCTCATGATATCCTCTCATTCTTAAATCCATGAGCCTATATCTTGCTCCATGCATACACAGAGACTGAGAAAATGACAGGTGCACTCAAATGTACTATAGACGGAATTCTTGATGTCAGAATTCTATTTTGGAAGGTTGCATTGTGTTGAACTTTCAGAGGAAAAAACGATAGATTTCTTTGCCACTGCGGGAAAAAAGTAGTAAAAAATTTCAGAGGTGCCTATATTCAACCTCCTCCTGTTTGGATTTGAACTCACTATCTCTTCCAAGTATCAGCTTGAACACTGCACACCCCAACTCTGTGAGCCACAAGCTCACCATATAACATGCTGAGTGTTCTGAGGCCTGTATGATATATTTCTAAATGACATGGGAGGCATAAGTGTATTATTGTGACCGTTAAAAAAATACATTCTTGAAGAATTACCTTAAATGGAGAAATTAAATCAGAGACTGAGAAAATGACAGGTGCACTCAAATATACTATAGACGGAATTCTTGATGTCAGAATTCTATTTTGGAAGGTTGCATTGTGTTGAACTTTCAGAGGAAAAAACAATATATTTCTTTGCCACTCCGGGAAAAAAGTAGCAAGAAATGAAACATTTTCATTTGCTGCGAGGAATGCCATGTATATTTTCATTAGGGAAGCGAAAAATAAAAACCCCTACAGCACCTGGTATTCCCAGGCAGTCTCCCAACCCAGGACTAATCAAGCCTCACCCTGCTTAGCTTCCGAGATCTGACGGGATCGGGCGCTTTCAAGGTAGTATGGCCGTAGGTGGAGATTGCTGTCTCATGATATCCTCTCATTCTTAAATCCATGAGCCTATATCTTGCTCCATGCATACACAGAGACTGAGAAAATGACAGGTGCACTCAAATGTACTATAGACGGAATTCTTGATGTCAGAATTCTATTTTGGAAGGTTGCATTGTGTTGAACTTTCTGAGGAAAAAACGATATATTTCTTTGCCACTGCGGGAAAAAAGTAGTAAAAAATGAAACATTTTCATTTGCTGCAAGGAATGCCATGTATATTTTCATTAGGGAAGCAAAAAATAAAAACACCCACAGCACCTGGTATTCCCAGGCAGTCTCCCAACCCAGTACTAATCAAGCCTCACCCTGCTTAGCTTCCGAGATCTGACGGGATTGGGCGCTTTCAAGGTAGTATGGCCGTAGGTGGAGATTGCTGTCTCATGATATCCTCTCATTCTTAAATCCATGAGCCTATATCTTGCTCCATGCATACACAGAGACTGAGAAAATGACAGGTGCACTCAAATGTACTATAGACGGAATTCTTGATGTCAGAATTCTATTTTGGAAGGTTGCATTGTGTTGAACTTTCAGAGGAAAAAACGATAGATTTCTTTGCCACTGCGGGAAAAAAGTAGCAAGAAATGAAACATTTTCATTTGCTGCGAGGAATGCCATGTATATTTTCATTAGGGAAGCGAAAAATAAAAACCCCTACAGCACCTGGTATTCCCAGGCAGTCTCCCAACCCAGTACTAATCAAGCCTCACCCTGCTTAGCTTCCGAGATCTGACGGGATCGGGCGCTGTCAAGGTAGTATGGCCGTAGGTGGAGATTGCTGTCTCATGATATCCTCTCATTCTTAAATCCATGAGCCTATATCTTGCTCCATGCATACACAGAGACTGAGAAAATGACAGGTGCACTCAAATGTACTATAGACGGAATTCTTGATGTCAGAATTCTATTTTGGAAGGTTGCATTGTGTTGAACTTTCAGAGGAAAAAACGATAGATTTCTTTGCCACTGCGGGAAAAAAGTAGCAAGAAATGAAACATTTTCATTTGCTGCGAGGAATGCCATGTATATTTTCATTAGGGAAGCGAAATATAAAAACCCCTACAGCACCTGGTATTCCCAGGCAGTCTCCCAACCCAGTACTAATCAAGCCTCACCCTGCTTAGCTTCCGAGATCTGACGGGATCGGGCGCTGTCAAGGTAGTATGGCCGTAGGTGGAGATTGCTGTCTCATGATATCCTCTCATTCTTAAATCCATGAGCCTATATCTTGCTCCATGCATACACAGAGACTGAGAAAATGACAGGTGCACTCAAATGTACTATAGACGGAATTCTTGATGTCAGAATTCTATTTTGGAAGGTTGCATTGTGTTGAACTTTCTGAGGAAAAAACGATATATTTCTTTGCCACTGCGGGAAAAAAGTAGTAAAAAATGAAACATTTTCATTTGCTGCAAGGAATGCCATGTATATTTTCATTAGGGAAGCAAAAAATAAAAACACCCACAGCACCTGGTATTCCCAGGCAGTCTCCCAACCCAGTACTAATCAAGCCTCACCCTGCTTAGCTTCCGAGATCTGACGGGATCGGGCGCTTTCAAGGTAGTATGGCCGTAGGTGGAGATTGCTGTCTCATGATATCCTCTCATTCTTAAATCCATGAGCCTATATCTTGCTCCATGCATACACAGAGACTGAGAAAATGACAGGTGCACTCAAATGTACTATAGACGGAATTCTTGATGTCAGAATTCTATTTTGGAAGGTTGCATTGTGTTGAACTTTCTGAGGAAAAAACGATATATTTCTTTGCCACTGCGGGAAAAAAGTAGTAAAAAATGAAACATTTTCATTTGCTGCAAGGAATGCCATGTATATTTTCATTAGGGAAGCAAAAAATAAAAACACCCACAGCACCTGGTATTCCCAGGCAGTCTCCCAACCCAGTACTAATCAAGCCTCACCCTGCTTAGCTTCCGAGATCTGACGGGATCGGGCGCTGTCAAGGTAGTATGGCCGTAGGTGGAGATTGCTGTCTCATGATATCCTCTCATTCTTAAATCCATGAGCCTATATCTTGCTCCATGCATACACAGAGACTGAGAAAATGACAGGTGCACTCAAATGTACTATAGACGGAATTCTTGATGTCAGAATTCTATTTTGGAAGGTTGCATTGTGTTGAACTTTCAGAGGAAAAAACGATAGATTTCTTTGCCACTGCGGGAAAAAAGTAGCAAGAAATGAAACATTTTCATTTGCTGCGAGGAATGCCATGTATATTTTCATTAGGGAAGCGAAAAATAAAAACCCCTACAGCACCTGGTATTCCCAGGCAGTCTCCCAACCCAGTCCTAATCAAGCCTCACCCTGCTTAGCTTCCGAGATCTGACGGGATCGGGCGCTGTCAAGGTAGTATGGCCGTAGGTGGAGATTGCTGTCTCATGATATCCTCTCATTCTTAAATCCATGAGCCTATATCTTGCTCCATGCATACACAGAGACTGAGAAAATGACAGGTGCACTCAAATGTACTATAGACGGAATTCTTGATGTCAGAATTCTATTTTGGAAGGTTGCATTGTGTTGAACTTTCAGAGGAAAAAACGATAGATTTCTTTGACACTGCGGGAAAAAAGTAGCAAGAAATGAAACATTTTCATTTGCTGCGAGGAATGCCATGTATATTTTCATTAGGGAAGCGAAAAATAAAAACCCCTACAGCACCTGGTATTCCCAGGCAGTCTCCAAATCCAGTACTAATCAAGCCTCACCCTGCTTAACTTCCGAGATCTGACGGGATCGGGCGCTGTCAAGGTAGTATGGCCGTAGGTGGAGATTGCTGTCTCATGATATCCTCTCATTCTTAAATCCATGAGCCTATATCTTGCTCCATGCATACACAGAGACTGAGAAAATGACAGGTGCACTCAAATGTACTATAGACGGAATTCTTGATGTCAGAATTCTATTTTGGAAGGTTGCATTGTGTTGAACTTTCTGAGGAAAAAACGATATATTTCTTTGCCACTGCGGGAAAAAAGTAGTAAAAAATGAAACATTTTCATTTGCTGCAAGGAATGCCATGTATATTTTCATTAGGGAAGCAAAAAATAAAAACACCCACAGCACCTGGTATTCCCAGGCAGTCTCCCAACCCAGTACTAATCAAGCCTCACCCTGCTTAGCTTCCGAGATCTGACAGGATCGGGCGCTGTCAAGGTAGTATGGCCGTAGGTGGAGATTGCTGTCTCATGATATCCTCTCATTCTTAAATCCATGAGCCTATATCTTGCTCCATGCATACACAGAGACTGAGAAAATGACAGGTGCACTCAAATGTACTATAGACGGAATTCTTGATGTCAGAATTCTATTTTGGAAGGTTGCATTGTGTTGAACTTTCAGAGGAAAAAACGATAGATTTCTTTGCCACTGCGGGAAAAAAGTAGCAAGAAATGAAACATTTTCATTTGCTGCGAGGAATGCCATGTATATTTTCATTAGGGAAGCGAAAAATAAAAACCCCTACAGCACCTGGTATTCCCAGGCAGTCTCCCAACCCAGTACTAATCAAGCCTCACCCTGCTTAGCTTCCGAGATCTGACGGGATCGGGCGCTGTCAAGGTAGTATGGCCGTAGGTGGAGATTGCTGTCTCATGATATCCTCTCATTCTTAAATCCATGAGCCTATATCTTGCTCCATGCATACACAGAGACTGAGAAAATGACAGGTGCACTCAAATGTACTATAGACGGAATTCTTGATGTCAGAATTCTATTTTGGAAGGTTGCATTGTGTTGAACTTTCAGAGGAAAAAACGATATATTTCTTTGCCACTGCGGGAAAAAAGTAGCAAGAATTGAAACATTTTCATTTGCAGCGAGGAATGCCATGTATATTTTCATTAGGGAAGCGAAAAATAAAAACCCCTACAGCACCTGGTATTCCCAGGCAGTCTCCCAACCCAGTACTAATCAAGCCTCACCCTGCTTAGCTTCCGAGATCTGACGGGATCGGGCGCTGTCAAGGTAGTATGGCCGTAGGTGGAGATTGCTGTCTCATGATATCCTCTCATTCTTAAATCCATGAGCCTATATCTTGCTCCATGCATACACAGAGACTGAGAAAATGACAGGTGCACTCAAATGTACTATAGACGGAATTCTTGATGTCAGAATTCTATTTTGGAAGGTTGCATTGTGTTGAACTTTCAGAGGAAAAAACGATAGATTTCTTTGCCACTGCGGGAAAAAAGTAGTAAAAAATTTCAGAGGTGCCTATATTCAACCTCCTCCTGTTTGGATTTGAACTCACTATCTCTTCCAAGTATCAGCTTGAACACTGCACACCCCAACTCTGTGAGCCACAAGCTCACCATATAACATGCTGAGTGTTCTGAGGCCTGTATGATATATTTCTAAATGACATGGGAGGCATAAGTGTATTATTGTGACCGTTAAAAAAATACATTCTTGAAGAATTACCTTAAATGGAGAAATTAAATCAGAGACTGAGAAAATGACAGGTGCACTCAAATATACTATAGACGGAATTCTTGATGTCAGAATTCTATTTTGGAAGGTTGCATTGTGTTGAACTTTCAGAGGAAAAAACAATATATTTCTTTGCCACTCCGGGAAAAAAGTAGCAAGAAATGAAACATTTTCATTTGCTGCGAGGAATGCCATGTATATTTTCATTAGGGAAGCGAAAAATAAAAACCCCTACAGCACCTGGTATTCCCAGGCAGTCTCCCAACCCAGGACTAATCAAGCCTCACCCTGCTTAGCTTCCGAGATCTGACGGGATCGGGCGCTTTCAAGGTAGTATGGCCGTAGGTGGAGATTGCTGTCTCATGATATCCTCTCATTCTTAAATCCATGAGCCTATATCTTGCTCCATGCATACACAGAGACTGAGAAAATGACAGGTGCACTCAAATGTACTATAGACGGAATTCTTGATGTCAGAATTCTATTTTGGAAGGTTGCATTGTGTTGAACTTTCTGAGGAAAAAACGATATATTTCTTTGCCACTGCGGGAAAAAAGTAGTAAAAAATGAAACATTTTCATTTGCTGCAAGGAATGCCATGTATATTTTCATTAGGGAAGCAAAAAATAAAAACACCCACAGCACCTGGTATTCCCAGGCAGTCTCCCAACCCAGTACTAATCAAGCCTCACCCTGCTTAGCTTCCGAGATCTGACGGGATTGGGCGCTTTCAAGGTAGTATGGCCGTAGGTGGAGATTGCTGTCTCATGATATCCTCTCATTCTTAAATCCATGAGCCTATATCTTGCTCCATGCATACACAGAGACTGAGAAAATGACAGGTGCACTCAAATGTACTATAGACGGAATTCTTGATGTCAGAATTCTATTTTGGAAGGTTGCATTGTGTTGAACTTTCAGAGGAAAAAACGATAGATTTCTTTGCCACTGCGGGAAAAAAGTAGCAAGAAATGAAACATTTTCATTTGCTGCGAGGAATGCCATGTATATTTTCATTAGGGAAGCGAAAAATAAAAACCCCTACAGCACCTGGTATTCCCAGGCAGTCTCCCAACCCAGTACTAATCAAGCCTCACCCTGCTTAGCTTCCGAGATCTGACGGGATCGGGCGCTGTCAAGGTAGTATGGCCGTAGGTGGAGATTGCTGTCTCATGATATCCTCTCATTCTTAAATCCATGAGCCTATATCTTGCTCCATGCATACACAGAGACTGAGAAAATGACAGGTGCACTCAAATGTACTATAGACGGAATTCTTGATGTCAGAATTCTATTTTGGAAGGTTGCATTGTGTTGAACTTTCAGAGGAAAAAACGATAGATTTCTTTGCCACTGCGGGAAAAAAGTAGCAAGAAATGAAACATTTTCATTTGCTGCGAGGAATGCCATGTATATTTTCATTAGGGAAGCGAAATATAAAAACCCCTACAGCACCTGGTATTCCCAGGCAGTCTCCCAACCCAGTACTAATCAAGCCTCACCCTGCTTAGCTTCCGAGATCTGACGGGATCGGGCGCTGTCAAGGTAGTATGGCCGTAGGTGGAGATTGCTGTCTCATGATATCCTCTCATTCTTAAATCCATGAGCCTATATCTTGCTCCATGCATACACAGAGACTGAGAAAATGACAGGTGCACTCAAATGTACTATAGACGGAATTCTTGATGTCAGAATTCTATTTTGGAAGGTTGCATTGTGTTGAACTTTCTGAGGAAAAAACGATATATTTCTTTGCCACTGCGGGAAAAAAGTAGTAAAAAATGAAACATTTTCATTTGCTGCAAGGAATGCCATGTATATTTTCATTAGGGAAGCAAAAAATAAAAACACCCACAGCACCTGGTATTCCCAGGCAGTCTCCCAACCCAGTACTAATCAAGCCTCACCCTGCTTAGCTTCCGAGATCTGACGGGATCGGGCGCTTTCAAGGTAGTATGGCCGTAGGTGGAGATTGCTGTCTCATGATATCCTCTCATTCTTAAATCCATGAGCCTATATCTTGCTCCATGCATACACAGAGACTGAGAAAATGACAGGTGCACTCAAATGTACTATAGACGGAATTCTTGATGTCAGAATTCTATTTTGGAAGGTTGCATTGTGTTGAACTTTCTGAGGAAAAAACGATATATTTCTTTGCCACTGCGGGAAAAAAGTAGTAAAAAATGAAACATTTTCATTTGCTGCAAGGAATGCCATGTATATTTTCATTAGGGAAGCAAAAAATAAAAACACCCACAGCACCTGGTATTCCCAGGCAGTCTCCCAACCCAGTACTAATCAAGCCTCACCCTGCTTAGCTTCCGAGAT
>NW_027456620.1:0-14658 GCF_040206685.1 Ascaphus truei | reverse complement strand
GGTAATAACCGCCCTGCCACGGTAATAACCGCCCTGCCACGGTAATAACCGCCCTGCCACGGTAATAACCGCCCTGCCACGGTAATAACCGCCCTGCCACGGTAATAACCGCCCTGCCACGGTAATAACCGCCCTGCCACTGTAATAACCGCCCTGCCACGGTAATAACCGCCCTGCCACTGTAATAACCGCCCTGCCACGGTAATAACCGCCCTGCCACGGTAATAACCGCCCTGCCACTGTAATAACCGCCCTGCCACGGTAATAACCGCCCTGCCACGGTAATAACCGCCCTGCCACGGTAATAACCGCCCTGCCACGGTAATAACCGCCCTGCCACGGTAATAACCGCCCTGCCACGGTAATAACCGCCCTGCCACGATGATAACCGCCCTGCCACTGTAATAACCGCCCTGCCACGGTAATAACCGCCCTGCCACGGTAATAAATGCCCTGCCACAGTAATAACCGCCTTGCCACGATGATAACCGCCCTGCCACAGTAATAACCGCCCTGCCACAGTAATAACCGCCCTGCCACTGTAATAACCGCCCTGCCACAGTAATAACCGCCCTGCCACTGTAATAACCGCCCTGCCACAGTAATAACCGCCCTGCCACGGTAATAACCGCCCTGCCACTGTAATAACCGCCCTGCCACAGTAATAACCGCCCTGCCACTGTAATAACCGCCCTGCCACAGTAATAACCGCCCTGCCACTGTAATAACCGCCCTGCCACGGTAATAACCGCCCTGCCACGGTAATAACCGCCCTGCCACGGTAATAACCGCCCTGCCACTGTAATAAACGCCTTGCCACTGTAATAACCGCCCTGCCACGGTAATAACCGCCCTGCCACTGTAATAACCGCCCTGCCACGGTAATAACCGCCCTGCCACTGTAATAACCGCCCTGCCACGGTAATAACCGCCCTGCCACGGTAAAAACCGCCCTGCCACGGTAATAACCGCCCTGCCACGGTAATAACCGCCCTGCCACGGTAATAACCGCCCTGCCACGGTAATAACCGCCCTGCCACGGTAATAACCGCCCTGCCACTGTAATAACCGCCCTGCCACGGTAATAACCGCCCTGCCACTGTAATAACCGCCCTGCCACAGTAATAACCGCCCTGCCACGGTAATAACCGCCCTGCCACTGTAATAACCGCCCTGCCACGGTAATAACCGCCCTGCCACTGTAATAACCGCCTTGCCACGGTAATAACCGCCCTGCCACGGTAATAACCGCCCTGCCACGGTAATAACCGCCCTGCCACGGTAATAACCGCCCTGCCACGGTAATAACCGCCCTGCCACGGTAATAACCGCCCTGCCACTGTAATAACCGCCTTGCCACGATGATAACCGCCCTGCCACTGTAATAACCGCCCTGCCACGGTAATAACCGCCCTGCCACGGTAATAACTGCCCTGCCACAGTAATAACCGCCTTGCCACGATGATAACCGCCCTGCCACAGTAATAACCGCCCTGCCACTGTAATAACCGCCCTGCCACTGTAATAACCGCCCTGCCACTGTAATAACCGCCCTGCCACAGTAATAACCGCCCTGCCACTGTAATAACCGCCCTGCCACTGTAATAACCGCCCTGCCACTGTAATAACCGCCCTGCCACTGTAATAACCGCCCTGCCACTGTAATAACCGCCCTGCCACTGTAATAACCGCCCTGCCACGGTAATAACCGCCCTGCCACTGTAATAACCGCCCTGCCACAGTAATAACCGCCCTGCCACTGTAATAACCGCCCTGCCACTGTAATAACCGCCCTGCCACGGTAATAACCGCCCTGCCACGGTAATAACCGCCCTGCCACGGTAATAACCGCCCTGCCACGGTAATAACCGCCCTGCCACGGTAATAACCGCCCTGCCACTGTAATAACCGCCCTGCCACTGTAATAACCGCCCTGCCACTGTAATAACCGCCCTGCCACGGTAATAACCAGAGGGGGAGTCCTTAATACAGTAGGGGGGTTGGAGGGAAATAGTCATCAGGAGAATCTTGATGGCTCCAATAATAGCAGTGGGATTCCATTCTTTATGTAGATGAAAATGTAATTGTTTAGAATTATTTAAAGCAAATAAAAATATAACTTGTGAGCTCATTCACATGTCTCAGACAGGTCTGCAGCCCTGCCTTTCCTCATTATCTTTTAGCATACAATGTTTCCACTGTAGCTAGGGATTCTGGGAAATTACATGAAATGAGCACACACTGTCACCTTTTGCTTCGAATCCATTTTAACATGGACCCCTATAAGCTTATGCCTGCCATATTACACAGCTTTTCAGCACAGCCTGGGTTAAAGAAGTGCAGAGACAGTAACCTACTCACAGACAGCAGTTTCAACCTCTTGGGTCTCATCAGTGTGAGGCTGGTTATACTGGCTCTGCAACATGAATCTGATATAGTTTCAACCACACATTAAATATGTTATGGAGGGTAAAAGAAAGTGACAAATGCTTTAAATAATCTCCGCATTACTTTGTCATGCTTTAATTGAGTGGTTTTCGAAACACAAAACTCTGCTTTATTGGATACAAATCAGAAGTTCTGACTTATTTCCTTTTTTTGCAGGGAATTACGTTCTACTTCCTCTGGTGATCCATGGCAAACCCACAGGGGGGAAAAAGGGCAACAGAACGGAAGTCAAAACGTTCCTACAAACATTACAGAAATGGGTCAGTGGAATTACCACCTCGGCAAAACAACTATCGCTTCTCCAACCAGGAAAAAGGGGGAAAAACCACCCCACGGGTCTTCCTCGCTTGAAGTTCATTCCATGCAGTGGCAACGCCCCCCGCTTGATGCCCCGGCATTATGACATTGGAAGACAACTGGTGCCATGTTGGCTGCAACAACCTTGGACCAGGATAATGTCAGCGGCCTTCAGTAAGCCCCAATGGTGGAGACCATCACGGAGTCCTCCTCCCACTGAGTAAATGGAAGGGAACAGTGGCTCTTCAGATCCAAATCGCTTTCTTTTGTTCCACTGCCAAGTCACAAAACAAACAAACGTTCGAACAGTGCATTGTAAGAGAGAGGTGAAACCCTAAGGAGGTAACTGTTGCCTGGAACAGAACTAGATGCCAAAACTAACCTTAATAAAGGGGCCCGGCGTGCGCCCGCCCCAGGGACTCGTTTGCGTTATGGTGCATCCATTAGATTGCCACGGTTGCTGCACTACCGTCAACGTCTGCTCCTCATCTGTCTGGAATGGGCCCCGTTTATGAGATTATGAGAGACTTTGCTTTCAAGATAAAGATATGCAATTTATCAGTTATCACAGTTACAACCAGACAGAGCTGCCAACTAAGTTTTTTTTTATACATATATATTATATTATATATAACCCAGACAGATGTCTTCGTGCTTAACCCTCTGGATTAACTCCACTTCTGAGCCATACAGACTGGAAACAGTGAAGGCGTAGGGTTAGTCTCAGGTATTCCTTATGTCAGGGGTTCACCACTCTGGGCCTCAAAGACCCCCAACAGTTCAATTTTGAAGGATATCCCTGCTTACGCACAGGTGACTGAGCCACCTGTGCTGAAGCAGGGATATCCTTCAAACCTGACCTTTTGGGGTGTTGGAGGGTCTTGAGGACTGGAGTTGATAACCCCTGCCTTTATGTGATTTCTAAGAGGAGGGTCACCAGAGCCTAACACTGC
Source organism: Ascaphus truei (assembly GCF_040206685.1). Classification (NCBI taxonomy): domain Eukaryota; kingdom Metazoa; phylum Chordata; class Amphibia; order Anura; family Ascaphidae; genus Ascaphus; species Ascaphus truei. The sequence goes on along the minus strand of NW_027456620.1, from coordinate 10,960 downwards.
TATAAAGCCACGAGCTCCATGTGACATCCGTAACGCTCATGAAACCAACGATGACAAGGTAGCTGCCTGCCATCTGGAAGTGTGGTGGAAATAAATGGTATCATGAATATGACAAAAGGCAGATTGGGGTTTTCTTCTATTCTGTGACCCAGACGTAGAGGGAACACCTCAACACGTGAACGCAGCCGTGCTATTTACCCCAAGAACATGGATATAAATTGCAAGCACGTTCAACTAACCCTTGGTATTCACGAACATGCACATAGTGACCTGCAATATGTTCAACTATCATATGGACAGACAAAGCATTACCTTTCTGTTAAGCCCCTTCACATCCCTTAAGGCGGTCCTGCGTGCCGCATTAAGTAGTACACATGCTGCAGACTTTGTGCACAATAATCAGTATTTGTGTGTTACTGCCACGGGAAAAAAAATACATTGCAAATGGTGTATCCATAACCATACCTGGAGTCCTACAGGAGCCTCTCACCCCTGCGCTGCTGGCCCCTCCGGCAGTGAAGGGGTTAACACATTGGCTGTTAGCAGCATTCTCACTTCTTAACGTTTGTCCGTAACCCACTGAGCCGTAACCAGAGAAAGTTACTAAAACAAAAAGGGACATTTTATATTTTTGTTTGTGCCACTGCAAATAAGGGATATTAATTTAGCTCACACTAGAAATAAAGTTCTAACAGAGCATTTTTCTTGGTTCATGTGTTGGTTAGATCTTTTATTTTGGTTTAATTTGTAACTTTTTTTTTTGTTTTTTCCGGCGGGGAAGGGTAACTGGTTCCTCTTCCCTGGAATTTTAGGTACGCATAACTTATCTTGTTTATTTATGGTCTTTTTATACCTAGTTTGTAAAATTGTAAAATAGCAAACTTCATGCAAAAGTTTGCGTTCTGGAGAAAAAAATAAAGTAGTTGCTGAAAAAGATTTAAAAAAAACCTGAGCACTGTGTGATGTCTTCAGTCTGGAACATTCGTCCATGTGTGTTACGTTGGTACAGGGGTCGCCAACTCAACCTGACCTGTTGGTAGCTCTCAAAGGCTTTTTAGGATATCCCTGCTTCAGTACAAGTGGCTCAATCGGTCCCAGGTTCAGCACAGATGGTTCAATCGGTTCCAGCTTCAGCACATGTGGCTCAATCGGTCCCAGCTTTAGCACAGGTGGCTCAATCGGTCCCAGCTTCAGCACAGGTGGCATGAGGACAGGAGTTGGCTACCCCTGAGTTAGTAGCTACCATCCTGGGAATTGTTCTACCCCTCTGCTACGTAAGAGGTTAACATTTATTTAGCCCTCATGTGCAGGTTCCCCTGGCACCACGAGGTAAAGATATGGATAAACATCTCTAAAAATATAAGCCAAAACATCCGTTACATTTTTAGCAATAGGCATCACAGAGGATGTTTGCCATGTCAGCTCTGCCCCTACTCTGCAAAACATGGGCTGGCCAAGGCTTTCCTAGCAACCGTGCCCCTTATTACGTTGGATAAGTGCACACACGTGTTTGGTAATCCACTGGTTACTCCTAAAACCCGGTGCACCCAGGCTTCCCAGAAGAGACCTTTGAGAAGCCCTGCGCTAGGCACTCTCGCCGATTACATGTATGTACACATGGCTATTTTGACAACCACGTGTGCAATCATATTACAGTAGGAATAACAATATTCTATACCTGCTTCAATTATGTCAGCGCAATACAAATATATAAATGTTTTCTAGAATTTACCATTTTATAGAATGTCCAAAATAGTGAGATTTTTGGGGTTCTACAACCAAAAAATGCATTTTAATGCAAAAGGTCTATTTTCCGTCAGTGTATTTAACTGCATGAGCGTTCGGATTCTAAGGATCGGTGCTGACCTTTTAATGGCTCTGCATATCCTGTACTCTTTAGAAGCACATCTCTGCTCCAAACCCATTCTGGTAACTCGCATTCATTTCTTGATTTACAGCTGCTACATAAATACAACTTGGATACAAAATGTGCCACGCGTGGTTCTGAAAGTAGAAGGCAGCGTCCTTACGTGAGCTTAGCGCTACAGTACATGGCTTCATCGTTGCATGTTAAATGAATGGGGGGAGAAGCACAACCTGTGAAATAATCTTGAGGCTCTGTTTAATTCCCTGCTTGTGTCTGCTCACCGCCTGGCAGAGCTCCCGCTGGGCTCTTGCTGTGTTGAGAACGGGATGTGGTTGAAGGGTTAAACATTATTGCTTTAATAACTAAAGAAGCTTAGGAAATAAAAGGAATGCAAAAAACACAAATAGATTTTATATGCAAAGAAATGGCAGTTTGCAGCTTCGTAACAGTCCAGTGAAGCTGCAAACTGCCATAGACTCTGCTTTAGAGTATATTTTTTTTATGAGTACTGTATATCAAGCCAGCAGTGATCACAGCCCTGTATATACAATGTATAGGCACAGTATAGCTCTTCTCTAAAGAGCTTACAGTTTTGGTGCATTAGACGCAATGTGACCTGTTCAAACTCACACAAAACATTTCAAGGAAAATCCCTTTACTACAGAGCAGCTTTTCTCCATAACAACCACCATCAATAAGCTTAGTGGAGAGAGGGTTCTTGCAGGAGAGACCGCTAGTTCTTGTCAGAGGTTAGATGTTTTTCAACCAGGGTTCCTAGGAACACTTGGGTTCCCCCGGGTACCCCTGAAGGATTCCCTGCAATTTTCAGATTATTTGCAAATTGTAACAAATGCAGAAGAATGTACAATGCATCTGATCTCAGACGCGCTATTAGACAGGGCTGGGGTTCCTTACAATGCATCTGATATGAGACACGCTATTAGAGAGGGTCGGGGTTCCTTACAATGCATCTGATCTCAGACGCGCTATTAGAGAGGGTTGGGGTTCCTTACAATGCATCTGATCTCAGACGCGCTATTAGAGAGGGTTGGGGTTCCTTACAATGCATCTGATCTCAGACGCGCTATTAGAGAGGGTTGGGGTTCCTTACAATGCATCTGATCTCAGACGCGCTATTAGAGAGGGTTGGGGTTCCTTACAATGTGTTGGATCTGAGTCATGCTATTAAAGAGGGTTGGGGTTCCTTACAATGCATCTGATCTCAGACACGCTATTAGAGAGGGTTGGGGTTCCTTACAATGCATCTGATCGGAGCCATGCTATTAGAGTGGGTTGGGGTACCGCAGAATTTCACAATATAATTATAAGGTTCCTTAACCAAAAAAAAAGGTTAAAAGGGTTAGAAGGTTGTGGATGCATCAGAAGTATACAGATAAACCATTTTATTTTAAATACATGAGACCTTGAGATGGTGGGAGCAAGTGAGAGGTGCAGGTGGCCATAAATGCCTTTTACAGATGCTAGGTTTGTGCCGCAGAATAGGACAGTAAGCTAGGTTCATCTAAAAAGTTAGAAGTCAACTTTCACTTCTGATCTAGATTTATTTATTTGTAAAATGTTTTACCAGGAAGTAATACAGTGAGAGTTACCTCTCGTTTTCCCGTATAGTCCTGGGCACAGAGTTATGATGACAATACATGGTTAGATGTACAAGTGAAGGTGATCAAATAAGGCGCAAAACAGCAAAGAGTGATCACTATTTTTAAAGTGAAAAAATTAATCTGTTAAATATAGAAATGTGATAAAGTGACTTGAGTAAATACAAATATACGGTTGAAAACTCCATGCTCAAAGCCTCTGGTGGGACCTGTCTTCACTGGTCCCACAACGTAGTAAATGTATTCTCACAATCCAGGGGGAGCATATGTAGAAGGAGAACCAGCAACACAAAACAAAAATCTAAGTGCAGATGTATTGCAATGAGGGGAATATGTCAGATCTTTATCTTGGCTCTATATTCAGCCTACTCACAAGATACAAGTGGTTTTCAGGCATAAATCAATAGGCTGTGGTAATCTGTGGTCTGTGTAGCAGGAGAAGCTGGAAAGGCTGTGTGATCTCCCAGTAAGGTCAGGAAAGATGTACCTCAACAGTAAGAGACAAATAGCTCCATAGCACAGATCAGTGAGTATAAAAATGTTTATATGAAAAAGTATAAAAATGCACTTACAAAAATGCAATAACACTAACGAGTATAGTGGAGAGACAATACATCATGGCCGCTCACCACCCGCCTCCGTCAGATGTCCGTTCATTCACAGATAGACTCTTGTGGGTCAGTCCTCAGCCAGCTGTTGTTTTTTGCCACCCTCGCGGCCCCAGGGGGGATGACGTCACCCTTCCGGCTTCTGTGGTGTATTTGCAGCGGGCAGCACGTCTCCTACCTGCTCAGTATAGTGTTCGTGCTCCAAGATAGAGGGATCCTCCCACTCTCCCTCTCATCTCTCTATACACACACATCTTCAGCCTTTGTCGATCCACTGCTTCATGGAAGCCTCCCCAATCATTTTCTAGGAACTCCGGTTACAAGCCTTACTCTTCCACATTGCTCCAACAAATGTTCTGATTTCATTCTCCGATTTTACTTTTGGTCATTGTCATGGTCTTTTAATCTCTCTTGGAATTAAGTCAAGTACCTGTGTCCAACTATGGTCATTTCTTCTTGTGATATGTCCGACCCATCGCCATTTTAATTTCTTCCCCCTTGTGATGATGTCACAAAACTTTTTCTTTGGTTTCGAACCCATTCATTCTTTTTCCTGTCTCTTCAGGTAATACCCTTCACACATCTCTCCATATGTTTGTGTTGTCTGAAGCTTCTGAATTGTCTTTGCATTTAGGGTCCAAGTTTCACATCCATAAGGGCAGAATACACTGGTCAAAAAGTTTCCTCTTGTGGCACAGTGGAAGGTTTCCTTGAAATATTGTCTTGTTTCCTCCAAAAGCCTCCATTCCATCCTCATTCTCCTATTGATTTCATTTAAAGGGTTCCCCCATCCAGTGTTATTTACCGGCCAAGGTAGACAGTCTTTGATTTCTAGTTCTATTCCATTTATTTCAATCTTCACAGACTTGACACATTTGTTGAATATCACTTTTGTCTTGTTTATATTCATACGGAGGCCACATTCTTACTTGCTTTGGCGAGTTCTCCAATTTGTTGCTGAACGTCTTCTGAACGTGTGGTAAAAATAACAATGTCATCTGCAAATCATGGGTGACTCAGATACAGTATACACCATTGATTTTGATTCCTTTTTCTTCCTAATCTAATGTCTTGAACAATTCTTCAAGTGTTGCTGTGAAAAGCTTTGGTGACATGGAGTCTCCCTGCCGCACTCCCTTATTGATCCTTATCTTGCATGCATCTTAATGTAATCCAATGGTTGATGTAGCAATCTCCATAAATGTTCTTTATAATAATCAATGTAAGTTTCTTCAACATTTTGTCGTCTTAATGCATCTAGGACCGCTGAGTTGTAGATAGAACCAAAGGCTTTTTCGTAATCTACGAATCCTAAGTGGTAGGTCATACTCATTATTTCTGAAAATCACTTTTTGTATGACTTGGATGTGGTTCATTCTGTTGTATCCACTACGAAATCCTGCGTGTTCTCGAGGCTGGGCAAAGTCCAGGGTCTGTTGCATCCATTTAGGGAATATCTTCATGAAAATCTTGTGAGTGATTGCAAGTAGACTGATTTGTCTATAGTTCTTGAGTTCTTCTTTGTCTCCGTTCTTGTGGGTGAGGATAACTACGGCATTACTCCATTACTCTGGAATTTTCCTGTTCTTCAAACAGCGTGTAAAGAGTTTAAGGATTTTATTCTACTTCTTCCCCGGCTGCTCAGATCTCAGTTGTAATTCCATCTTCCCCGGGAGCCTCCCAATTCTTCATGGATTTTAGTGCTTTTGCCGCTTCTTATGGAAGGACGCATAGTACATCACTGGTGGTTTCTTTTTGCTTCTCCTCTTCTGGATTATGCCCTCTGTTATCGGATGTTTGCGCATCATTTCACGTGGAAGAAGTCTTCAACACTCTTTATGATAAGTGTACGGTCCTTTATTGTTGATCCGTCGTCTTGTATGAGTGCAATGGTTTTCTTCTTTCCCACCATAAGTCACTGTTTTTGTCGTCTTTAAGATTTGTTCAATCTTCAATAATCTTCCTCACCATATCACAGTTACACTTTCTTACATCTTCACTGATACACTTGCGGATTGTCTTGCATGGCTCTGCATATTCCTTTGTATTCCTGCTTCTTGGGATTGCTTAATTTCTGATCTCCTATCATCAGATATTTTCTTATCCTGTTTTTTTATCCTGATTCCTGCAGTTTTTTCTGTGTTCAACTACAATCTTCAAAAGTTTGCCATCATTTTTTGTTAACGTGTCCCCATGCATTTTGAGGGAGCTGAAGTGATTTTTTCAGTTCTAGTTGCAATTTTCTGCTGCTATTCTTGAGGTCAATGTTGATTATTTTTGTCTTCTTTTTAATCCGTTTTCTTCTTTCCAACTTCGCATTCGGATGTAATATGCAGCGAGCCAATCAGTGATCACTCCTTGTGTCAAAACGGTTAAGGACTATGCAGTCTTCCATCACGTGTTTCTCGTTAGTTTATGATATAGTCCATTTCATTTCTGACTCCTGTGGGTCCAGTCCATGTCCATTTTCTATCTGGATTCTTGAAGAATAAATTCATGATGTAGAAGTTTTCACATTCTGCAAATTGTACCAATGTGTCACCATGTTCATTCCTGTTACTGTAACCATACTTACCAACTGATGCTTCGTCTTGCTGATGAGCACCAATGTTTACATTGAAATCTCCCATAACGATCTGGAGGTGACAATTTCCATTGTTAAGTTTGTTGATTTCATGGTAGAAGTCTTGCACTTCATTGTCTGCATGACTTGATGTTGGAGCATGCACTTGGATTATTGGAAGCCTGTATTTCTTTGTCAACTGGTGATTGTGGGCACTCTTTCTGATGAGCTATCATACTCCACTTTTCCAATCTCTTTTTAATGATGAAGTTTACTCCACTGATTCATCCATTATCCTTACCTCTGCAATAGAATAGGTGTCTTTTGAGCTCAATAAGGCATTCATCTTTTCTTCTAACACCACTAAGGCAAACAATATCCCATGGAGAGAGTCCAGCAGTTGTACGTGGCCAGGATTAGGTTTGAATGGTGTGTGTGTGTGTGTGTGTGTGTGTGTGTGTGTGTGTGGTGGTAACAATGCACTCGCAGGACTTCTTAACTGTAAAAATTTCTTTTATTAAAGTAGTCAGGATCGATCGAAATGTCGATCCTGCCTTTTTGAATGAAAGAAGTGTTTGAAGTGAAGGAGTCCTGCGGATGCATCGTTACTACATTTTTTTTGTTCAAATTAATCTGTGTCCCTGAAACCCCTGTACAACTGATTTGTGGAACCGTGAGTGCCTTTTGATTTCTCTTTCTTTCTACAACTACCTATCCATACCCTCATCTTATACTGTACATGTACACACTCTTATTTGCCTCAGACTAACACCAACTGCCGAAGTGGGGGCCCGAGTCGTCCTTCTCTATGTGATGTTCCACATGTGACGTTGGGTCATACATAAAGGAAGCAGGGTACAGTAGTGTTTATAGTACGCCAGTATTTATAAAGTACGTAGCAATGGACACCCTGGTACCTTGTGATTCTTACCAGAAGGATCATCACATGCATCCACATAACATAGTAACATAACACTCCCCACTAAACTCTGCGCAGGTGTATGTCAGTGTTTGTTGCTGAGGGCACCCAATCCTGGACATCAATGCCTGTGTAATGGTCCCATCAAACTGGGAGCTCGGACACCGTGGGAGCTCTTAACTATGGATTTGTGTAGCAGGCCTGTACTTCGCAAAATGCTTCAGTACCGCTTTATATGACTATATTGCTAGGTTAACTGCTCTCCCGCCAGCTAGTGTCCGCTAACCCGGGCGGAACGTAGACTGGCCCCAGGTCACCCAACAATCAGTCCTAAGATCTCTCAGCATCGCGCATAGCTACCTCTGCTTGCTCTGCCAGGGACTCTTCCAGATCTTCTCCTTAGTTCATAACCCACTTATCGAGCACTTATCGGCCAAAATGCCTACTGCTATCCAGTAAGCCTTGATAAGTAGGCGATAAAAGAATGAATTGCCCAAATTTTGAGCCTTCAAGTAAAAATTGCCGGGTGAGTGTCGATAAGCCACTTATCAGCAGGTTTTGAAACTCGTGGCAATTCTAGTACCATCGATTAGCTTATCGAGGCCTGTCGCAGCTCTAGAATGGCGAGTTTCTCCCAAATTCCTCACGCCAGGTAAAGTTGGCGTGAGGCTGGTGAGAAGCTGCTGAGACGGCGAGGCGGGACTTAGAAACAAAATGCTTTTTTCCTGCATTGGATTGATGCCGGGAGTCTCCGGAGCTGATACCCATTAATATCAGCACCAGAGACCCCCGACATGAATTCCATGCAGTAAAAATGCTTTTACAGTCAACTTCATTATCTTAACGGCTAACAGCTAAGGCAATGAAGGGGTTAACCTCTCCCACTACCCACCAAGGGCCAAATACCCCCTTCACCCACCCATGCTACCCACAATAAACACTAATACCCGCCTCCTTTACCCCCACATGATTGATACTAGAGGCCGCTGGTTTCCGGTGGTCCTCGCAGGTGTCTGTGGGCCCTCGGGTGGTCCCCGCGGGTGCGGTACCAATCCTGTGGCCAAATTTATTTTCCAATACATTGAAATAAATACACATCCTCCCCAACACATACAGTACAGTAATGGGCAAAATTACTATTGTCCAGATATGGATAATAGCTCATTTGCCCATTATAAAATAAAACATTAGCCAGCCAGCATAAATAAAGTAAATAAACCTTTCTAGTTACCCCTGCCATCATGAAGGGCGTCCTCGTCAGCATACTTCAGGTTCATGTCCTCCGAAGCCAGCAAGAATACATAAAAAAATACAATCTAAATGCCTCTAACCCCTTAATCACCTTAGCGGTTAATAACCGCTATAGTAATTAAGGAGTTAACCTCCGTCCCCCGCTTCCCACCCAGGAGGTATAACCACCCACCCTGAGAACCCTATACCCACCCTGTACCCATTGATTGGCATACGGGTACATCATACCCATATAATATGGGCATGATACGCCACATAGCAGCCAATGGTCATCCTAATCAAAAACCTACATTTTTTGTATTGGAAATTCTACAGACTTATATATACTTATATATACAATACATTTTTAACATGCATCATGTATCAGATTCTTATACAGGTATCTCTTTACAGTATGTTCCATACAATATTCGTTTTGCATAATTTCCTTTTTATTTTTTTAATATGGTAACACTTTAACCTTTAACTCAGGTTGTAAAAATTTAACTGTACTATGTCAACCCGTTATCTCATTTTATCTTCAGCTTCTTCAGTCTTGATAGTGTACCCCAGACTTTGCTTCGTCTGTTTTGGACCTTTGTCGGACTAACTAAGTCATTCATATAAGGACTCTTCAATCTTATGTTTATACAGTACTCTCTTCTACTATCCTGTGCAACCCATACACCTCTGTCTGAAACCTTGAAATGTTTATTTCACTAGTCTTATGGTATGGTTAGTAGTCCTGTTGGTACCTTTCTACCCCCAGGCCTCTGGGTTTTTTTTTTTTTTAATGGTGTGGTGTTCAGAATCTTATTGGGGGATTCCTGGTTATTGTGCGTGTTGCACACCATGTTGTGTGTGTGTGCGTGTTGCATACCATGTTGTGTGTGTGTGCGTGTTGCATACCATGTTGTGAGTGTGTGTGCGTATTGCACACCATGTTGTGTGTGTGCGTGTTGCATACCATGTTGTGTGTGTGTGTGCGTGTTGCATACCGTGTGTGCGTGTTGAATACCATGTTGTGTGTGTGTGTTGCTTACCATGTTGTGTGTGTGTGTGCGTGTTGCATACCATGTTGTGTGTTGAAAGTTTTCCTGGATTTTTGCCTCTGTTTCATCTGACTGTGCGGCAATTAAGCTTTCCCAGATTTGGAAGAATCGTTCCGCTTTTTTTTCTTTGCCCGTCGTGGCTTCCACCCAGTCTAATGTGAATATGCCAAACATGTTTTCTCTCCACAGCTGCAGAGATGGGGGAGTGTTATGTATCCGTTGTTGTAAGATTGTTTCCCTTGCGGCCATAGCTATAATTTGTTTGAGTTTGCTGTTATCGGTTTGGTCCCCTGCTGCCCCTTCAGCGTTTAGGTTTATAATATAAAAAATCGCATATTCAGGATCTATATGGATTGTTGAATTCAGGGAATCCTTGCAGTACTCGCTATTCGTGACCTGAAGTCTAGGACCACTGGGTAGTTCCATAGGCATAGGCACTTTTCCATCTATATATAATAAAACTGAATCGTGTGAGTCTGGTGCTAGATGCGGCGAATCTGATTGGTCCTCAGCCTCTGGCCAATCAGATTGGTGCCTCTATGACGTCACCCAACTGACACTCGCTTCTCCTCACCCGCAGCTACACACACACACACACACCACCCCTCACCGCCCTGCACCGGCTCCCGGAGGGGAAGCGCGGCGGGGCCCTCACTCTCACCCTCGCCGCCCTGCACCGGCTCCCGGACGGAGAGGAAGTGCGGCGCAGCCCTCAACCATGCCGCCCTGCACCGGCTCCCGGACGGAGGGGAAGCGCGGCGCGGCCCCCATCCTCGCCGCCCTGCACCGGCTCCCGGACGGAGGGGAAGCGCAGTGTGGCCCTCACTCTCACCCTCGCCACCCTGCACCAGCTCCCGGACGGAGGGGAAGCGCGGCGTGGCCCTCCTGCCCCAGCCGCCAACTCCAGGCTCCTCCCCCCTCGCTCCCAACGAGAAACGGAGGGGAAGCGAGGCGCGACCCTCCTGTCACAGCCTGCCACTCTTGTCCCCCGCATGCCACGGAGATATCAGGGCCAGGAGGGGAACCGTCTGCCGCCAGGACCACCACCCACCCGGTCAAGGTAAGTCTCCCACCCAGTCAGTCACCCACCCACCCACTCAGT
>NW_027456619.1:0-14766 GCF_040206685.1 Ascaphus truei | reverse complement strand
TCCACCATATTCCGTAGCACAGTACAATAGGGTTGGAGGATGAAAAAATTAAAATATCAAGCACTAATACACACTGTTACAGCAGGTAAGGAGGGCCCTGCCCCAAGGAGCTTACAATCTGTAAGGAAAGGTAAGTGTAAACATAATGTACAGGGGGTTATATTTTTATTTGATATAATTGCAGGTGAAATATAACTATATTTTTCAAAAAGTCTTGTACTATAACAGCTGCTTTATGATTCAAGATCTCGTACAGGTAAAAGTAAAATCACTTTGCACAAACTCTTGTACAAAAAGAACTAAACTGCCGGGTAAGATCTTTGGCACGAAGTCCATAATATAACATCCGTGCGATAACGCTTATGGGTAAAAGCACAATATATACATTTTCAGGAAGCCACTTCCTAGAACAAGCTCAATTCCATTAGAAAACGTGCTTACTTGTGATATGAAAGTGAGGATTTCTCTCCCATAGACAGAGTTACAAACTGATGGCAGATACCTCCCTGCTTATTACACAGCACCTCCCTGCTTATTACACAGCCGGGTATGTATGTGATGCATTAGGCTGAGATTATACAGCCTGCGCGACCGCGCGCATAGCCTCCCGCATTCCTACAGCCCCAGCGATCTGTGAATATAGCTGCAGGAGATTGGGGAGGCGATCTGGGGGCGTGGTGGTCGCGTCATGAAGCTGGTTCGCCCTCATTGGCTGAACCAGCTCACGTAACGTTGACGTCGCGCAACTGCAGCCCGAAATCACAAATTAACTTGTCAGGCCAAAATGTAGCAGCCCCAAAATATAAACAAATAACACTCCGCGCTGGTGCTGTCACGCATGTAATGCTGCACTGGTAGGGTTAAACTCTTGCTGCTGTCTGCCGGAGGGACTCCACACCTCCTAAAAGAAAGTGAGCTCCTTTGCAGAAAGCTCACAAAACAAAGCAAAACATAGGCAGAAAGCGCACTGAGCAAACACTAATCACCTTTATTAAAACAACATCAAATTAAGAGGTTGCACACACATACACACACACAATGTGAAAAAAGGCAAGAAACAACAGTATCTCAAAAAGACAAAATATAACAGTGCTTTAAAGAAATAATAAATGAATAAAATGTTTGACTTACAATTTCCCAATACTAAGAAACACCATCAGTTAGCTCCTGGTTTACACAGCCGGGGAAAGTGGATGTAAAGGGTCCGGACCAGCACTGTACACCCGCGCCACAAGAAACCCCTGCTCCTCAAGATGTGTCTCTCTCTTCACTCAGACAGTCCACGAAGCAGCCTCACGTGACCTCTACGCGTTTCGCACGTAGTGCTTCGTCAAGAGGTCACGTGATAGACTGCCCATGAAGTTTAAATACCCTGCTACTAGCTGGACTGCACCACTCAATGAGGTGTGTTCAATTGTGCTTGATTTATCTGCCAGCAGCTGCAAAAAGGGGCTGTAATCTAAACTCATGCTGTGAAATACTGCTACCTTGATTAACATACATGAATACATACAAGGTTACTTAATAGCAAGTGTTCCTCCTTCCTAAGAACAGATAATACTGCACTTATATTTAAAATACATGACATTAGTTAAAACATGTATATACATGTTAAAATTTTAAGAATATAAATTAATAAAAACACATGCTGCCACATGTATCTTTAATTTACGTGAACACACAAGACTCGAATAAGTTAAAAGGCTAACGTGAATGTCCAATAAAATAAAGGTAAACATAGATATAATGGACTTAATGTTAGACATGCAATAAGAACATGATGATAAAACATCCTAACTACTCAATACATAAAATAGGATTATAAAAACCATGGCTGTAATCATAATTAACAAATGAGTCAATCTCTAAGAAAAGAGATAAATGGTATATAATCGTTTAAACCTTGGGGCTATCTGGATTGCAATGTGTAAATCCAGAATTGATCTCTTCTGCTCAAACGTAACTCCCTGTTTCCCAGTCTCTTTGTAGCTGTAATAACTTCAATCCCCATGAAAGTTAACTCACTTGGATCACAATTATAAGTCATAAAATGTTTCAACAGATGAGTAAGAGGTGAACCTTTCTCAATAAATTTCTGGACATTATTAATATTTCTTAGGCTTAGTCCATAAAGACTGAAGCTGTGCGGAGGCGCGTTGAGGCTCAGGGAAAGCGGTGCTTTCCCTGGCCTTAGAGCACGCGCTGTCCGTGGGCGTGTCTGGGGGCGGGCCAGTGACGTCACGGAGCTGGTTCGCCCTCATTGGGCGAACCGCTCACGTGACCGACCCTGCTCTCCGGCGAGCACAGAAACTAAAGATTTGGTAAGACACACGCTTCCGCAGGCGTGCGTGAGCCCCTGCTAAAGCCGCTCTCATTGCGGCTGCAGGGGCTCAGTGCCGAGCAGCAACTCGCCTCAGCACGGTGCCCTGACCATGCCCGAGGCCTTAAATGTTCCAGAATGCGGGTTTTTACATTTCTCTTGGTCTTACCAATGTATTGTAAACCGCATTTACATTGAACCAGGTACACTACATGGGTAGTATAACAATTTCCCCGGCTGTGTAAACCAGGAGCTCCCTGATGGTGTTTCTTAGGCCGGGGCCATACAGGGTTCAGCAGAGCGGAGGCGCGCTGACGCTGAGACTCGCCTGCTGAAGTCAGCGCGATTCCATGGACTTGCAGGCGAGCCAGCGTGCGCGAAGGGAGCCGGGGGGAGGTGGTTGGAGGCGGGGCATTGACATCGCTGGGCCAATCGCCCGCGACGCACTGATGTCAACGTCACGGCGCCGTGACGTTGACACTGCTTCAGGCTGATTGGATGTTTTCAGCCGACAGCGCGCTGAAAAACAGCTTGGCTGTCGGCTGAAAACTCCAACTCCTCAGCACGCCTGCGGACGCTCGCGTGAGCCCCCTCTGAAGACAATCCTCATTGAGGATGTAGGGTCTCAGCGCGGAGCGTCCGCACGGTTCAGCGCTGCTTGTCCTTCTATGGACGCAGCCTTAGGCCTCGTCCAGGGTGGTGCCGAGCGCTCACGCTAGACATGTTGCGACAATGCATGTGGCCTGTGTGAGCGGGCGGGCTTGCCTGCTCGACGCTCAGCCGCTTGCCGAGCAAGCAAAATTGATTTTGCAGCTCGCAAGCGTGTCACGTGAGCGGTTCGCCCAATGAGGGCAAACCAGCTCCGTGACGTCTTGGCCGCACCCCCAGACGGCCAGGAATCGCCCGGCTGAGCAGGGGAGTTTCCACCCTGGACGAGGCCTGAGTATTGGGCAATTCTCAAAATGTAGCAGCATCGACGCGCTACAGCGCCTCTAGGTGGTACTTGAGGAACTACAATAGGAGATCAGGTAAGAGTCCCAGAAGTGCGCGCATACACCGACGCCACAACCATGAGCGCGGCCTTTGCCAATTTGAGGTTGGCACGCAGGCTGTATAATCTCAGCTTTACATTGCACATACATAGTGTATATACTGTAGGACTGTATCGTGTTAATCATTAAACGTTCCGTATTACCCAGTCACATTCAGCTATTATCAGTGTATTGTGTTATTATTCATTGCTGCATTTTCTCAATGCACAAACCCCAGTCACCTCTCCCCAGCCTGCCTCTCTCCCCGACCTGCCTCTCTCCCCATCTCCCCCCACATGAAGCCCTCGGATTCCTGTTCCGCCTCACACCGCCGCACGCTGCACCTAGCCAACCCCTTATATCACGTGATGCAACGTGCTGACGTGGCCAGCGTGAGTGGGGGGGGGAAACCCACGCCGATGTTATTGCGGTTGGCAGCCGAGCCCCCTCACCTCTGTCTATTAACCTATTCGGACCCGTAAAGCGCCACCCGATGGGGTCCAACACCCGAAACCCAGGCCACCCATCAGGAGCCTGCTGATCCGGCGGCCTCCCACAGGAGCAGTGACTGCTGATCCTTCACAGGAGCAGGTGATGCTGGGTAACGGGAAGATCCGGTGTCACGCAGAGTAACGCAGGCAGTGCGGGTTAGGACAAGCGCGCATAACCTGTAACCACTTTGGCCTGTAATGGTTGAGATACCAGAGCCTCCCTCTATGGGGTCAGCAGAAAGCAGCCACAGGGGATTCTGGTTATAATATAGATGTGAGTAGAGGGGTGTTTGCTCTCTGTGGGTTCAGCACAAAGGGGAGATGGGGAGAGCAGGGGGTGGTGTGGAGAGCACTGTGGTGGAAAGAGCAGAGGGTGGTGGGGAGAGCCGGGGGTGGTGGGGAGAGCCGGGGGTGGTGGGGAGAGCAGGGAAGGTGGACAAGTCCCGGTGTTTTTCCGCCCCCCCCCGGGTTAGGGAATAAGAGATATGCTGACTGTACTATAGCGGTGTCCTGACTGCAGGGAAGAAATGGTCCTAATGATCTCACTTAGCGCTGCGTTTCTTTGCACCGGTGAAATTGGGCTCTGGGCGTCTGAGCCATTAGTGCAGAAGCTAAAGAAACACAAGTTTTCGGTTTCTCACATGAATACAATGGGGACATGGGCGTTTTGACTGTTTTATTTATTTTTTACATCGAGCTTAAAAATGACTGACCTTTTGTGATCAGGACTAGGTAGCAACACGTCATTGTTTGCAATGTTTGTTTGACATATTTCAACCACCCATCAGCAAAAGCGAACTGTTTCTGTAATAACTCAACAATGCAGTGCAATGACTGCATATGTTCATTTATCAGTCTGATCATAAGTGCTATCACCATATGTTATCCAATGTATAGAAAGTATTTATTTTTAATCTAGTACAGAGCAGAGATATAATGTCATGGTTTATGCAAGAGCTAATAGAACCTAGCATACCGTATATAACTGTAGTGTGGGCGAACAACATGCATTCACACATCCCTGTTTCTATGACTGTACAATGAGCTCACATTTAGGGATCACTCTCCAACACATGGTGTCACTTGAGGACTTGAGTTGGCCACCCAACAGGTCAGGTTTGAAGGCTATCCCTGCTTCAGCTGAGGTGGCTGTCATTGACTGAGCCTCCTGTGCTGAAGCAGGGATATCTTTCAAACCTGACCTACTGGTGACCCTTGAGGACCGAAGTTGGCCACCCCTGCTCTAACATAACCTCACCATAAGAGAGTGACCCCTAAATGTTAGGTGAGGTCCTCTCCTCTTTTATTCCTTCTAGAAGTTTATTTTAAATACCATAATTTGCTAAGGGAAAAATGGAGAATGGGTAATGTTTGAGCGTAACCTACCTGTCACACAACTGAATTTGTTTTTCTGTTAATGCACTATTTTGAGGAAGAAGTTTTTAAATGAATTGAGGTCTGTAGCATTATGAAAAACAAGTCATAACATGTAGGGATCAATTTGTGAAATTGCTTTTCGCATTTTGATTGTGCATTTGTGCTGTGGTCTGTAAATGACCATGTGCTGTAAAATAAAACTACCACATAACTATGTTTTGTAGCTCATTCGTCTGGCAAAATCTGTTTTTGAACTATCTAACAAATTCTGTTTTTATTGTGTTTTTTTTCTGTGCGACAACAGACAACCGGTGGCTGTTAATGTTGCGGGGCTGTGAATGACGCTGAAGGGACCTGCACTATTGAGGTAACTAATTCCTCTGCTTTTTTGCGCCTTCGTCTCATTGAAATCCAGATGAATAGAAGCCACACATGAAACAATGGATTTCTGATCCGGTATCTAAATCGGGCAATACATAAGTCTGTTGCATTTTATTATATGGTAAAATTATCCGATATCATGAAAGTAGAAAGTAGACTTTAATTTGCAAAACTTTTGCACAGCAAATCAACCAATTTCTATGTATTATCCATTGCTTTCCTTCTTTCATTTCTCTTAACATTGGTTCAATAATCTGTTTCAATTTAAATAATATATGTATATACAGTATGTATGTGTATATATGTATGTGTATGTGTTTTTTGTGGGCATTAAAAATATGGTTGACCATGTATTGCAGGAAGGGTTTAAATCTGAGGTAAAGGATAAGAACATGTAGGATTACATTATTTTAGAAGTATTTGAACAAGATTACATCTCCAGGTGTTTAATACAGTAGTTTACCTTGCTATGTGGCAGAATACTGCTCTGAATACTCTGACGGTCCTAGTACTGATGAGCAGTTAGAGCCCAGGGAGGGTTTTTAGGCACTACAGGCATACCCCGGTTTAAGGACACTCACTTTAAGTACACTCGCGAGTAAGTACATCTCGCTCAATAGGCAAACGGCAGCTCACGCATGCGCCTGTCAGCACTTCCTGAACAGCAATACCAGCTCCCTACCTGTACCCAAGCTGTGCGCAAGCGGGGAGACTATAGAGCCTATTACACATGTGTTATTTACATCAGTTATGCACGTATATGACGATTGCAGTACAGAACATGCATCGATAAGTGGGAAAAAGGTAGTGCTTCACTTTAAGTACATTTTCGCTTTACATACATGCTCCGGTCCCATTGCGTACATTAATGCGGGGTATGCCTGTATTGCATAAATCCGTAGATTAGCACAATGTGAGAAGCGTTTATAAGGTAGTAGTGGGAGGTGATTATGAGGGACTTGGAGAAGAGATCATAGACAGAAGATGCAGGCCGTGTGGAAGAGGGAGTACTTCGAGAGGAGTATTGAGATGAAAACCATTCCCCTTTGTTTAAATACAGCTACTTGCAAGTATATCATAGACTCACACTTCGGGATCACTCAATTCCTGTGTGTGTGTGTGTGTGTGTGTGTGTGTGTGTGTGTGTGGTGTAAATAAGATCTCATTGACACACACATACATTTGAGCACCGGTAGTGGCGCAAAATCATCAATCCCACCATCTTCGCTGCTGTCTGTTGGCTCCCTGCCATGCGCGCACGCGGCCCTTGTATAGAAGTGTGGGGCGGTAGAATTTCCAGGGGGGGCGCGGCGGCTACAGAGGTCCCGCGCTCTCCCCCCAAGGAACTTAAATTAAGTGCCGGGGGGAGGGGGGGACCACGTGAGGCCTCTGCTGCTTCTCCTACCTTATCTTCGGCGACGTGTCGCCATGGTAACCGGCGTCAAATGACACCGCGGGGTCATTTGACGTCATGTTGCCATGGTAACGGGACGTCACATGACCCTGTGACGTCATTTGACGCAGGTGGAGAGGAGGCAGGAGGTAAGGAGGCAGGGGGGACGCGAGTTAAAAACTGCGCACCCCTGCCGTACGGCATCCTCCCCCGCGCTGCGAGATCCTAGCTACCAGACTTAATGGCCGATCGGATTAACACAGCAGGGGTCCCTGTTTAAATGGAACTTGCGCTGTGAATCCTACCGGGCTACACCTGTCTGTAAGAGACACGCACTAAGAGTGAGAATGAATCAGTCACTCTCCCTGCGCGCCTCTAACAGGCGATCGCTGGGCTTTTATTGTATTTTAATAACACAGTATTGTAGCAGGGGATCTCTTGAGCTGAATAACATTAGTTTCAGTCCCGGGGACCCCAAACTTCCCGAGTTATAGGCCCCATCATGGGGTGAAGCATCCCTGCCATGTTTAAATTCTCCCATGTCGCGGCCCTCGTGACCGGGAGATTTAAACAAAGCAGGGGGATACCGCTACCCCATAACGAGGCCTGTAACTCGGGAAGCAGGGCGTCCCCAGACCTGAAATTAATGCGATTTGGCTCCAGAGACCCCCTGACACAATACGATTTTCAAAATAAAATAAAAGCAGCTTCATTACCTTAGCGACTAGCTGCTAAGTCAATGAAATAGTTAAGCCAGAGTACCTGGTTTATTGGGGGTAGAGGGGGTGGGTGAAGGGGGTAGTTGCCCCAAGGTGGGTGGTTAGGGCTACCGGGAAGGTTGCTTGAGGGGTTAACCCCTTCATTACCTTAGCGGTCGTAACCGCTATGGTAATGACGGGGTTAACCCCTCCCACTACCCACCGGTAGGACTAACCACCCACCCTGGGGCAACTACCCCCTTCACCCACCCCCTCTACATCCAATAAAAATTACAATACAAACATCAATACACATACAGTACAGTAAGGGCAAAATCCCTATTATCCATATCTGGATAATAGCATAGTTGCCCATTAAAAAATAAAACATAACCAAAATATGACCCAGCCAGCATATAGTAAATTAAAGTTGTACTTGCTCCTGCCAGGATGAAGGCCGCCCTCCTCCCCCTCATCTTCAGTGGGCACCGACGGTAAAAAAAAAAAGCTACTGGCCACTAACCCCTTAATCACCGTAGCGGTTATTAACCACAATGGTAAGTAAGGGGTTCTCCCACTACCCATCCGGGAGGCTTAACTACCCTCCCCAGCGCAACTCCCCCCTCCCCCAATAAACCAATTGATTGGCACAGTGGTACAACATGCCCATAATATGAGCATGATTTGCCACTATTGCAATCAATGAGCAAGCTACAAATAAAAAACAAGCACTGAATAGATTGCCCATTGACTGCCAAAGTGGCAAACCATGCTCATATGGGCATGGTGTACCACTGTGCCAACCAATTGGTTTATTGGCATTTTTTTAAATTCAAATGTAATGTATTTTATTCAGTGCTTGTTTTTTTTATTTTATTTGTAGCTCGCCCATTCATTGCCATAGTGGCAAACCCAGGGGAAGTACAATTTTAATTTACTATATGCTGGCTGGGTCATGTTTTGGTTTTGGTTATGTATTTTTTTTTTTTTTTTTTTTGTAACTTATTTTTTATTTATATTTTGAAAAACGTGTAAAAGATACAGAAAATAAGAGGATGTGAGAAGGGGGAGAATAAAGTACCACAAAATATTACATTAACATCGTTGGATAAAAATTAGGCAATAACCACAACAACCCACAACATGCATCACCCAAATCTTCAAACATAATTTTGACTCATTACCTGTTTCTGTCCCCTTGAGGACCATGGTTCACAGATTTTGTAGAATTTCCTTGTTTTATGTCTTAGAAACTCTGTTAATTTCCTCATTGTTTGTACCTCATTTAATCTTTGAATAATCTCTTCTAGATGGGTTTTTTTCCCCCCATGCCCTGCAATTCAGCGTCTTGCCGTGGTCAGACACTAGTTTACTTATGTTTTGGTTTACGTTTTTTGGAGGTTTGCCACTGAATTGTTGAAACTTTTTACTAGGTCTACCCATCTGTATTGGTTTGACCGGGTATGCCAAAAAATAACCTGCTTCAGATGGGATGCCAAATAATATTTTTTTTAATATCTGGCACTGCCATTCCACCTCTTTTTATTTTTTATTTTTATTTGCGTGCAAGCATAATGGATCTCGTTATTCTTGGTCTTTTATCACCCCAAATAAATTGCATGATTTTATTTTGTAAATCCTTAATAACTTTTATCGGTATAGGAATTGTATTGTTTCCAGACACTTCAGATTCCTATACCGATGAAATGGGTTTACGTGGGACAAATTACTTTTAACCCTACGCGTTTCGCGAGCACTCTCGATTCTTAGGCTTCGGCCAAGCTTCCCGCTGGCGTGCTGAGGCGCACTGAGGCTCAGGGAAAGCGAGTGCTTTCCATGGCCTTGCGGGTGCTTTCCCTGCGCGCCGTCAGGGGGCGGGCCGTGACGTCACGGAGCTGGTTCGCTCTGATTGGGCGAACCGCTCACGTGACCGGCCATGCGCTCCGGCAAGCGGGGAAATTTTAAATTTCCCTAAGACCTACGCTTCCGCGCGCTTGCGGAAGCGTAGGCGAGCCCCTACTAAAGCTGCTCTAATTGCGTCTGTAGGGGCTCAGTGCTGAGTGGAAGCACGCCTAAGCGCGCCTCCGCCTGCAAGCAACAACCATGGACGAGGCCTTATGGGGTATGTGTGAGAGGTGGTGCTACTCTCTGTGTTAAATAGTCTCTTAAATCAATCATCTATGGGTAGTCACCGCACACAGGATGCATAATATTTACCATAATAAAACCTCCAGGCATCTGATGCTAAACATATTCTTCGCTAATATGTAAAATAACTGTAATCCACACAATTTTATTTGGACTTAATCCTTGTTGTGGGCATTAATGATTTATCTGAAACTGTTACATGCCCGCGGTTAGCCAAGTCTTGCGAAACATTTTTTTGGCCCTTTGATGTATGTGATTATAATAAATTGCCCACAACTTTGTATACTAGACAGAAAGATATAACTGTACAATCATGTAAAACAATATTTTACTAAACAAAATTATATAAAATCAATATCTTTCAACTGAATAGTCCCATCAATATATGATAGGAATTTGAACATGGTAACTTTTATTCTATGATTTTAAATATCATTAATTTGATTTCAACCAGAGTGTATGTCATGTAATGATATGAATAATAGATGCTAATCTTCAAATATATAGAACGTAGCTCATAGTTCAAGCAAACTTGGATTGTTTGAAATCTATATAAATTTGATATCTACCATAGGAAACAGTCACTAACTACAGTCTCATAAGACCCCAAACTTCTGTAGAATCTACATTGACGATGTTATTTTTATGTGGAAAGGCAGCATGGAGGAATTAGATTTAATTAAATCGCAATATGGGGTGCCGGTATCCCCCTGCTTTGTTTAAATCTCCCGGTCAAGTGCGCCGTGATGCGGGAGAATTTAAACATGTCGGGGATATTGGCAATCCATAACGGGGCCTGTAACTCGGGAAGCAGGGTGTCCCCGGGCTAAAATTAATGCGATTCAACTCTGAAGGCTCCCTGCTACAATACTGTGTTATTAAAATACAATAAAATCCCCGCGATCGCCTGTTAGAGACGCTCGGGGAGAGTGACTGACTGATTCAGCGCATCTCTTATAGACTGGTGCAGCCCGGTAGGATTCACACAGCGCGAGTCCCATTCAAATGCAGGGAGCCCCGATGTGTTAATCCCGATCGGGCCATTACAGCCTGCTGTGCACTGTGCTGTGGACTGTTTCTGAGGTGCTCAATAATTTCCTGCGACCTTTGGGCCATAAGCAAAGGTTGCATCTGTCCGTAAACCATCTTCTTTTTTTTGGCAGCAAGTAGTGCTCCCAAAATAAGAAATGTGTTTATATTGCAATTAAATGTTCAGCTGTTTTTTTGAATGACTGAAGAGTACAAAGGAAGTATTTGACAAGGTTGTGTTAACCATAAGAGCTTATTAACCGTAATTGTCATTTAGTAAAAGTGAATGTGTATTGAATGATCCCCGTAGTGTTTAAAGCCAGAACACTCAAAAACCAAATGTGGGTTGGTCCTGTATTAATTTTTGTAATTATTTCCTTGCCGCAGGTGAAGATCTCATGATGGCCATCGCACAGTTCCGACTGTTTAAGATTTGCACATGCATTGCGTCTGTGCTTGCCTTCATCAAGAGATTAATATGCAGGTATTGTTCAAGAATGTTTATGAGCTCCCCAGCACATCACTTGATCGGATAAATCCCTTGTGTGAGAAGTATTTCAATCGAGCCGCCCTCCTTATTCCTTAGGTGACATAACTGCTTAAAAAGCAGCAATACACTCTACTCCAGTGGTTCCCAAAGTGTGCGCCGTGGCGCCCTGGTGCGCCGTGGCTTGGCTACAGGGGCGCCGCGATCAGGGCCGCCAGCACCGGGAAACGACCAGTAAATTAAAAAAAAAAACAAAAAAAAAACGCTGAACCCGGCGCCGGCTCTCCCTGCGCGCGCTGGAGGAGCAGCACTGGGAGACAGATGTCTCCCAGCAGCACGAACACCCCGCCCCCCGGCCAGAGCCGCCACCCCCCGGAAGCATCGGTGCACCATCACCCTCCCCCCCCCCCGCAGGACACCGGCCCTCCCCTAACGTGGCACAGGCCCCCGCATCACTGACCCCTCACCCCGTACAGGGACCGGGCCGTTCAGCCACCCCACGCTGCCGACGTCCCATGCAGCACTGGGCTGTCTGCCCCCCCCACCCCCGCAGAATTGCCCCCCGCATCACCTGCATGCCGCCGTCCCGTCCCCCCCCACGCAACCCCGCCCTCCAGCAAGCCACCGGCCTGACCATCAGGAGATCATCCCTAAGGAGATGTATATATGTATTGGGGTAATTTTTAAATGTATTGGGGGCGTGGGGGTAATTTTTAAATGTATTGGGGGCGTGGGGGTAATTTTTAAATGTTTTGGGGACGTGGGGGTAATTTTTTTAGGTGTCTGAGAGAGGGTTAGAGGTGTCTGTGTGAGAGAGAGAGGTGTCTGTGTGAGAGAGAGAGGTGTCTGTGTGAGAGAGAGAGGTGTCTGTGTGAGAGAGAGAGGTGTCTGTGTGAGAGAGAGAGGTGTCTGTGTGAGAGAGAGAGGTGTCTGTGTGAGAGAGAGAGGTGTCTGTGTGAGAGAGAGAGGTGTCTGTGTGAGAGAGAGAGGTGTCTGTGTGAGAGAGAGAGGTGTCTGTGTGAGAGAGAGAGGTGTCTGTGTGAGAGAGAGAGGTGTCTGTGTGAGAGAGAGAGGTGTCTGTGTGAGAGAGAGAGGTGTCTGTGTGAGAGAGAGAGGTGTCTGTGTGAGAGAGAGAGGTGTCTGTGTGAGAGAGAGAGGTGTCTGTGTGAGAGAGAGAGGTGTCTGTGTGAGAGAGAGAGGTGTCTGTGTGAGAGAGAGAGGTGTCTGTGGGAGAGAGAGAGGTGTCTGTGGGAGAGAGAGAGAGGTGTCTGTGGGAGAGAGAGAGAGGTGTCTGTGGGAGAGAGAGAGAGGTGTCTGTGGGAGAGAGAGAGAGAGGTGTCTGTGGGAGAGAGAGAGAGGTGTCTGTGGGAGAGAGAGAGAGGTGTCTGTGGGAGAGAGAGAGAGGTGTCTGTGGGAGAGAGAGAGAGAGGTGTCTGTGGGAGAGAGAGAGAGGTGTCTGTGGGAGAGAGAGAGAGGTGTCTGTGGGAGAGAGAGAGAGGTGTCTGTGGGAGAGAGAGAGAGGTGTCTGTGGGAGAGAGAGAGAGGTGTCTGTGGGAGAGAGAGAGAGGTGTCTGTGGGAGAGAGAGAGAGGTGTCTGTGGGAGAGAGAGAGAGGTGTCTGTGGGAGAGAGAGAGAGGTGTCTGTGGGAGAGAGAGAGAGGTGTCTGTGGGAGAGAGAGAGAGGTGTCTGTGGGAGAGAGAGAGAGGTGTCTGTGGGAGAGAGAGAGAGGTGTCTGTGGGAGAGAGAGAGAGGTGTCTGTGGGAGAGAGAGAGAGGTGTCTGTGGGAGGGAGAGAGAGGTGTCTGTGGGAGGGAGAGAGAGGTGTCGGTGGGAGGGAGAGAGAGGTGTCTGTGGGAGGGAGAGAGAGGTGTCGGGTGTGTGGGAGAGAGAGGTGTCGGGTGTGTGTGAGAGAGAGAGAGGTGTCGGGTGTGTGTGAGAGAGAGAGGTGTCGGGTGTGTGTGAGAGAGAGAGGTGTCGGGTGTGTGTGAGAGAGAGAGGTGTCGGGTGTGTGAGAGAGAGAGGTGTCGGTGTGTGTGAGAGAGAGAGGTGTCGGTGTGTGAGAGAGAGGTGTCGGGTGTGTGTGTGTGAGAGAGAGGTGTCGGGTGTGTGTGTGTGAGAGAGAGGTGTCGGTGTGTGTGTGTGAGAGAGGTGTCGGTGTGTGTGTGTGAGAGAGAGAGGTGACGGTGTGTGTGTGTGTGTGAGAGAGAGGTGACGGTGTGTGTGTGAGAGAGAGGTGTCGGTGTGTGTGTGAGAGAGAGGTGTCGGTGTGTGTGAGAGAGGTGTCGGTGTGTGTGAGAGAGAGAGGTGTCGGTGTGTGTGAGAGAGAGAGGTGTGGGTGTGTGTGAGAGAGAGAGGTGTCGGTGTGTGTGAGAGAGAGAGGTGTCGGTGTGTTTGAGAGAGAGAGGTGTCGGTGTGTGTGTGTGAGAGAGAGGTGTCGGTGTGTGTGTGAGAGAGAGGTGACGGTGTGTGTGTGTGTGAGAGAGAGAGGTGACGGTGTGTGTGTGAGAGAGAGGTGTCGGTGTGTGTGAGAGAGAGTTGTCGGTGTGTGTGAGAGAGAGGTGTCGGTGTGTGTGAGAGAGAGAGGTGTCGGTGTGTGTGTGTGTGTGTGTGTGTGTGTGTGTGTGTGTGTGTGTGTGTGTGTGTGTGTGTGAGAGACACCAACTGCGCACTGCAACTGTTAGGTATGTATATACAACTTTGTATATATGTATTGGGGTAATTTTTAAATGTATTGGGGGCGTGGGGGTAATTTTTAAATGTATTGGGGGCGTGGGGGTAATTTTTAAATGTATTGGGGACGTGGGGGTAATTTTTTTAGGTGTCTGAGAGAGGGTTAGAGGTGTCTGTGTGAGAGAGAGAGGTGTCTGTGTGAGAGAGAGAGGTGTCTGTGTGAGAGAGAGAGGTGTCTGTGTGAGAGAGAGAGGTGTCTGTGTGAGAGAGAGAGGTGTCTGTGTGAGAGAGAGAGGTGTCTGTGTGAGAGAGAGAGGTGTCTGTGTGAGAGAGAGAGGTGTCTGTGGGAGAGAGACAGAGGTGTCTGTGGGAGAGAGAGAGAGGTGTCTGTGGGAGAGAGAGAGAGGTGTCTGTGGGAGAGAGAGAGAGGTGTCTGTGGGAGAGAGAGAGAGGTGTCTGTGGGAGAGAGAGAGAGGTGTCTGTGGGAGAGAGAGAGAGGTGTCTGTGGGAGAGAGAGAGAGGTGTCTGTGGGAGAGAGAGAGAGGTGTCTGTGGGAGAGAGAGAGAGGTGTCTGTGGGAGAGAGAGAGAGGTGTCTGTGGGAGAGAGAGAGAGAGGTGTCTGTGGGAGAGAGAGAGAGAGGTGTCTGTGGGAGAGAGAGAGAGGTGTCTGTGGGAGAGAGAGAGAGGTGTCTGTGGGAGAGAGAGAGAGGTGTCTGTGGGAGAGAGAGAGAGGTGTCTGTGG
>NW_027456618.1:300000-393711 GCF_040206685.1 Ascaphus truei | reverse complement strand
AATCACCTGGCAGCATTCACTCACACAGACAATACTTACCAGCTGCCGCATCCTCCTCACCGCCGCCGTAACCGGGACACACTGGGTGGGCCGCACAGATACTCGGTGTGGGCCGCATGCGGCCCGCGGGCCGCGAGTTTGACATGCCTGCTGTACATGTAGAACCGCCCGGAGGGGCGTGTGTCTTCTGTAGGACACGGCTGACAGCAGCAGTATGATCCCTGGCACTCTGGCGTCGCGCGCATGCGCGGGGGTTTAGCAATACCATAGAGATGACCATAGAGTATGCTGGCGCCGCGCGCATGCGCGAGAATAAGGATTTTCATTGGTTAAGACACAATCTATGACGTCACGATTTGGCGCGAAAATTGGGCAGTCAGCTGTATATAAATTGTTGCTTTTAACACAAACAGCACTTCTTGATAAAGTTCCTTTGAACGAAACGCGTTGAAGGTTTGCTGTTGTCCCACACCATGAATTACAAATAAAGGACTATTTTTCTGCAAGACCTGTTCCTCCTTACTGCTGTGCACTGCACACCTTGGCTTTGGATCTACACTCTAATCAGCTGCACGCTTTGGAGGGGAGACTGGGGAAGGAAAGAATACTACAGTGAGTACTACACCTGGGGGCTACCTAATGAGGAAAGAGGGGGCTGTCTTTGACAACCCACTCCTACCTTCAGGGTACCTTATGCCCACTTAAAGGCACAGTACCATAGTAAAAATTGTTATTACCCAGCTAATACTCCCTTCCTTCAATATAGTCCCAGCACTTTTTGAGCACCATCACAAACATACTATTACATGATATGATGTGGCCTCTCCTAACTGCCTTAGATGTTTCCCAGAAGAGTGTTGGGTTGTCTTTGTGTGATCCTTTGTCTATTTTGAATTCCTCACAGCGTTTTTATAACTATCGTTTTGGGCTAGGTAGTTTGGGAATCTCCAAATGTTTGGGCTAGCTCTTGAAATTCCCATCTCTAGTTCAAGGTATACTGCACATGATCTGAGATTATAATTTCTCCAAACTCAGTGTTGGAGACATGAGAGAGTAGTCTTTCATTAGTAAGTATACTATTGATCTTTGAAAATGACAAGAGTACGTGTGAGTAGAAGAATGTGTATTCTCTCTCTGTGGGGTTGAAGGTCCTCCACGTGTCTACCAGGTTTAGTGTAATCATTCACATGTGACATATTTTTGGTTTGGGTGTTGACCAGAGGATCCCTTCCTTAAAGCCTGATCCATCCATATATACATCTTGAATTGCATTCCAATCTCCCCCTAAGATTATATTGCAGCATTTTTGGCTTAGTATTTTTGTGAGATCCTTGAAATATTGCGTATTGTGGTCATTGGGACCATATGCGTTCCCCAGTATATATTCTTTTTTCTAGTATTTTAATCTTTACTAAGAGCAATCTACCCTCGGTGTCTGCCTCTGAAGATATTACTTCTACTGGGCATTTCTGCTGATCAGGATGGCCACCCCCGCTTTTTTGTTTACTGCTGGCGAGAATATACACCCAGTCTCTCTGGAGCTTCATGGATTCCCTAGTGTCTAAGTGGGTCTCCTGGATCAGAGCTATGTCCACTCTCTTTTTTTTTTTTCAGGTAGCTCAGTACTTTCCTACGTTTTATTGGGTTGTTTAGTCCTTTTACATTCCATGAAGCTATTTTTACATGCATTGTGTTATGTTGGTTTTGATATTATGGTGCTGTTTTATCTTCTTGGTCCATGATTCCCTCATTGCCCCTAGTTCAGTGGTGTCTTGTTTTTTGCGCAGGGCGTGTTCAACTTCATCTGGAAACACCGAGACACCTTCATGGCCGTAGACATCTTAAGCCAATCATCACATTTCTTCAAAAGCGCGATTATACTGTACCATTTTAACTAGAACTTGATCAAAAACATTAACGAGAACAATCTTAACTACAGTATAACGTGAACAGAATTTTTAACATTAACAACAACAGTTTTGAAAAATTTTCCTGTACTGGACTTCGCTTTTTTCCATAGGAGTGGTTCACACTTTCCTGGTTTCAGAAGTCGGCAGCAAATATTACTTCCAACTTCCATGCTCCTTTAAGGGGGATTTTACCTTAACATAGATTTACCAATGACTCCAGCTTATCCATTTAGTATCCTAGGCCTATTTGTAACTTCTAGATCATCCATCTCGTTGTTTATATAGACATCGGTAGAGATGGGGGGGAAAGGGGGAGCAAAGACAAGGAGGAGATAGGAGGAGGGGCGGGCAGAGGGGGGGAAGGAGGGAAAGGAGGGGAGGGAGAAAGGAGGAGAGGGAAAGGGGGAGGACGGGGAGGGGCGGGGCAGCGAGGACAAGGAGGAGACTGGGTCAGACACTGTCACGCTGCGCTCACCACAAACAGGACGGAAGACCGCGGGGCTGAGGTGGGGATAGACAGACACCGACCCACAACCACGCAGTCCTGTCCGGAATGCGTAGTCCAAGTCGTACCGCGTCGTAGGGTTGGAGAGGTCAGGTAGTCAGGGTACTTGCCGTATTCAAGGGTTGGAGAGTCCGGGTTGGTAGAGTTCCGTAGCCAAGGTCCAGGGTAATAGAAGGTAAAATAGTCGAGGAACGAAGCCGGGGTCAAAGCGCTGGAGAGTGTAGAAATCCAAGGAACAGGCAGGGTCAAGACAGGACAGGCAAAGTTCAAGACAAGCTAAACAGCAGCGGTGAGCACAATGCATAAACAGGAGTTTATGCTCAGCAAGGAATGACAGACAGGAGCAGGTATATATGTGTGAAGGATCCAATTACCTTGCAGGGGTGTGCTCTGGTCCTCCAATGGTGTCAGTGAGACACTAATCCGAAACAGCCTGTAATTCAGGTTTTCCTAATGATTGGCCTGGTTGCCGAGCAACCCGTGCGCGATGCGCGTCGCGGCGTGATGACGTCACGCGGCCGTGTGTCTAAGTCTCCGCCTGTGGGAGGCACCAGCAGCTCCTTCAGGCTTTCCTGTTGCCTGGTTGCCGCGCAACCCACGCAGCGTGTGCGATGTGCGTCGCGGAGCGTCGACGTAACGCAGCCGTGCATGCACTGCCCTGGCAGTGCGTGGCCGCATGGCTCTGCCCCATGATGCGTTCTCGGATCGGTCTCTGCGCGGAGTAGCGGTAGGTGTGACAGTATCCCCCCCTTGAGGGGAGACCTCCGGGCGACCCAGAGATGGTTTCTCAGGGTGCCTACGGTGGAAGGCATAGATGAGACGGTTGGCATGTACCTGACGATGAGGGATCCACTCTCTCTCCTCTGGGCCATAGCCTCTCCAGTGTACAAGATATTGCAATCCTCCTCTGGACATTCTAGAGTTGAGGATGGTCTGAACCTCGTATTCTTGTTGGCCATCTACAGTATGGTTGCGGAGGTTTAGGTTGTCCTTTGGAGAGATGAGTCTTGTAGACAAGGTTTGAGAAGGGATGAGTGAAAGACGGAAGGAATCCTCATATTCCTAGGCAGTTCAAGCCGGTAGGCTACTGGGTTGATCCTTTTGGTGATGCGGAAAGGGCCAATAAAACGTGGTGCCAGTTTGGGTGAGGCTACCTTTAACCGAATGTTTTTGGTAGATAACCAAACCCTTTGTCCTACAGAGTACCCTGGGACCTCTCTCTTCGGTGACGATCCGCTTGTCTCTTGTGTAATATACCAGCGTGCTGTAGGTTCCGATGGATCTTCTGCCATAGGTCTTGTAAGTGACGAATCCTGTCCTCTGCGGCCGGGACTCCAGACTAAGGCCTTGCCCCCGCTGCATGCTGCAGCGTCCGCTGTGGCGGACGCTGCGCTCACCAGAGCCCTCCCCGCAACGGCGCCGGGCCCGCTGTGAGGGGGGGCCGCAGCGCTCGCGCGAGAGCTACTCTGCTGCTCTCAATAGAATTGAGAGCAGGAACTCGCGTCGAGCGGCTAGGCACGCCTCCCGGCGGTTCAGCCAATGAGGGCGAACCTGCCGGGTGACGTCATGGCCGCGCCCCCGTCACTCCTCCGGCACGCCCCCCCTGGTCTCTGCTCCTGCAGTGAGCTGCAGACCGGGGAATCGCCGGAACGCGCAGCCAAAAGCGCGGGCGCGCATTAGAGCGCCGTGACCGGGGCCTTAGCCTTAGAGATGAGAGAAGGAAGTGCCGACGGATGGAAGCCATAGTTGACCATAAATGGTGACTGTTGGGATGATTCGTTCCGAAGATTGTTATGGGAGAATTCTGCCCACGGGAGCAGTTCCGCCCAGTCATCTTGAGTGTCAGCAACAAAGCACCTCAAAAATTGTTCCAGAGACTGATTGGTGCGTTCCGTCTGTCCATTGGTCTGGGGGTGATAGCCTGACGAAAAGTGTAGTGTGACTTCCAGACTCTTACAAAACGCCCTCCAGAACCGGGAGATGAACTGGGATCCTCTGTCAGACACTATGACCCGAGGGGTCCCAACTAACCTGAAGATCTCCCTGATGAAAACTTCGGACAACATCGATGCGGTGGGAAGACCCTTCATAGGGATGAAGTGTGCCTGTTTCGAAAACCTGTCCACCACCACAAGTATGGTGTCCATGCCTCTAGATTTGGGCAACTCAACGATAAAGTCCATAGATATGTGTGTCCATGGACGTTCTGGGATGGGTAAGGGTTGAAGGAGACCCGCAGGTCTGTTGTGTGGTGTCTTGTTCTGAGCACAAGTAGAGCATGTAGCTACAAAAGCTTGTATGTCTCTCCGCATGTTGGGCCACCAGAAAGTGCGTTCGATGAACTCAGTAGTTCTTTTGGTACCAGGATGGCCTGCAGTCTTGGATGAATGTCCCCACTCCATGACTCTCCTCTGGAAAATACGGGGGGTGAACAACCGATCCTCCGGAACGTTGAGTCCTGCCGGGATGTTGTTCTGAGCCTTGGTAATCTCCGTCAAGGCACTAAAAGTATTGGCTGCCAAAATGCAAGTGGAAGGGAGAATGGTCTCCTGTTGTTCCACCTTGTTATCCTCTACCAGGAACTGTCGCGACAAGGCATCGGCTTTAAGGTTCTTGGACCCAGGGATGTAAGAAATGAGGAAGTTGAAGCGAGTAAAGAATAAGGACCATCTTGCCTGGCGAGATCCTAGTCGCCGTGCTCCCTCAATGTACAGTAGATTTTTATGGTCAGTTAGTATCGTAACTGGCGTCTCCATGCCTTCCAGTAAGTGCCTCCACTCCTCTAAGGCCAGTTTGATAGCGAGGAGCTCCCGGTTACCTACGTCGTAATTCCTTTGGGCGGAGGATTTTTTTTTAGAAAAATACGCACAAGGGTGAAGTGGGGCTTGAGAATTCTTTCTCTGGGAAAGTATAGCACCTGCTCCTACATCGGAGGCGTCGACCTCTAAAAAAAAAGGTAACGAAGGATCTGGGTGTGTTAAGATGGGTGCTGAGGCGAATGCCGTCTTTATCCTCTCGAAAGCCTGAAGAGCTTTCTCCGACCACTTCGTAGGATCAGCTCCCTTCTGAGTGAGTGCCGTGATGGGTGCTACTACCGATGAGAATCCTTGAATGAACCTCCGGTAATAGTTGGCGAAGCCGAGGAACCTTTGGATGGCCTTGAGGGAGAGGGGACAGGGCCATTCGAGTACAGCCTTGACCTTGGTAGGGTCCATAGCAAGGCCGGTGTCCGATATGATGTAGCCGAGAAAGGAGGTAGATCTTTGATGGAAATGGCATTTCTCGAGCTTAGCATACAAGTGGTTCTCTCTTAAGCGCTGCAAGACTTTTTTGACATGAGTAGTATGTTCAGGCATGGATCTGGAAAATATTAGTATATCGTCCAGGTATACTATTACATGATGGTCCAGAAGGTCTCTGAAAATGTCGTTGACAAAGTCTTGGAAGACAGCAGGAGCGTTACACAATCCAAATGGCATGACCAGGTACTCGTAATGCCCGTCGCGAGTATTGAATGCTGTCTTCCATTCGTCTCCTTGTCTGATTCTAACCAGATTATAGGCGCCTCTGAGATCCAGCTTGGTGAAGATCCTGGCTCCTTGGAGTTTGTCGAATAATTCAGCTATCAACGGAAGGGGGTAGCGGTTCTTTATGGTAAGTTTGTTGAGACCACGATAGTCAATACAGGGTCTGAGGGTTCCGTCCTTTTTTTTGACGAAAAAAAATCCTGCCCCAGCAGGTGATGAAGATTTTTGAATGAACCCCCTCTGGAGATTCTCCTGAATATATGTTCTCATAGTCTGGGTCTCAGGAATAGATAGTGGGTATGACCCTCCTCTAGGGGGAATGGCACCGGGTAGGAGATCGATAGGGCAATCGTACGTCCGATGTGGCGGAAGTAGTTCTGCTTGGCGTTTGTCAAAGACATCGCGAAAATCTTCATATATTCCTGGCAGCTGTATCCTGTCAGGATCCGTGACCTCCAGACCTGCCACTGCCTTAGGAGCAGACATGCAATGTTCCAAGCAAAAAGAACTCCAACGTAGTGGCGTGGCCTCTGTCCAGTCAATGACTTGATTGTGGATCCGGAACCACGGAAGTCCCAGAATAACGTCCGTGGAGGGAGTGTGGATAATATCCAGTGTTATGGTCTCGGAGTGGAAGTCGCTGGTCGAGATCTTAAGAGGCGCAGTTTGCAAGGAAATGATCGCGGGCTGCAAGGGTCGACCGTCAATGGCTTCAAGGGCTACCGGTCGATCTTTGGGTACCAACGGTATTTTATTCTTGATAGCGAACTCTTGGTCCACGAAGTTTCCCCCTGACCCTGAATCCAGAAAGGCCCGTGTCTGTACTGTGAAGGTCTCACCGAATATGGAGATGGGTAGATAAATCCTAGTAGAGGGTTGAGGAGGGGGAAAAGTTGCAGTGCCCAGCGTGATCCTCCTTATACTCACTGGGCTTTGGCGTTTCCCGGTTTCAGCGGACAGTTGAATACCAGGTGGCCGTTATTGCCACAGTAGAGGCACAGTCCTGCTCGTCTTCTCCGTTGCCTCTCGATAGGCGAAAGACTAGTCCCTCCCAGCTGCATGGGTTCATCTAGGACGGGAGTTGTGGAGAGTAGAGGGCCTATGGAGGAAAAGGAAGACGATTGTATACCTCGAGGGTGTTTGTTTTTCTCCATCCTTCTCTCTTGGAGGCGCTGATCCATCCGGATGCACAGGTCTATCAGGTCCTCAAGCCCAGCGGGGCGATCCAGAGCTGCCAGTTCGTCCTTCAGCCGTTCGGACAGACCCTGCCAGAAGACTGCAGATAGAGCCACATCGTTCCAGCCGGTCTCCGAAGCCACCGTCCGAAAGTCCAGGGCATAGCGAGCCACAGTACGGTCTCCCTGAGAAATATTAAGCAGAGTAGATGCGGCCGTAACCTTACGCCCTGGAGTGTCAAACACCCTTCTGAATTCGGTGATGAAGAGAGCGAGGTCAGAGGTCAAATCAGGGCGTTGCTCCCAGATAGGAGATGCCCATGCTAGAGCGGCGTCAGTCAGCAAGGAGATTATGTATGCGACCTTTGATCGTGAAGAAGGGAAGTGAGAGGGCAGTAGTTCAAACTGTATGGAGCACTGGTTCAGGAACCCCCGACAACCGTTGGGATCCCCTGCATACCCGTTGGGATCCCCTGCATACCGGTTGGGCGCAGGTAGTCGTGGCTCAGAGGTAGGTGTGGTGGGAGCAGGAGTGGCTGCGAGTGAGGCGGTGTTGGTGGTAGATACTGTTAGACGTCTAACTTGTTCAGTAAGGGTATCAACGTCTTGTTTAAGTCAGGAGACTAGTTGTTCCTTCAGTGTGAATGATCCGGTAAGTTGCCGGAAGCATTCCTCATGGGTGTCTAGGCGTCGGGCCACCACAGCGGCGTCCATGTTTGTTGGGCTGAGCATATTGTCACGCTGCGCTCACCACAAACAGGACGGAAGACCGCGGGGCTGAGGTGGGGATAGACAGACACCGACCCACAACCACGCAGTCCTGTCCGGAATGCGTAGTCCAAGTCGTACCGCGTTGTAGGATTGGAGAGGTCAGGGTAGTCAGGGTACTTGCCGTATTCCAGGGTTGGAGAGTCCGGGTTGGTAGAGTTCCGTAGCCAAGGTCCAGGGTAATAGAAAGTAGAATAGTCGAGGGACGAAGCCGGGGTCAAAGCGCTGGAGAGTGTAGAAATCCAAGGAACAGGCAGGGTCAAGACAGGACAGGCAAAGTTCAAGACAAGCTAAACAGCAGCGGTGAGCACAATGCATAAATAGGAGTTTATGCTCAGCAAGGAATGACAGACAGGAGCAGGTATATATGTGTGAAGGATCCAATTACCTTGCAGGGGTGTGCTCTGGTCCTCCAATGGTGTCAGTGAGACACTAATCCAAAACAGCCTGTAATTCAGGTTTTCCTAATGATTGGCCTGGTTGCCGAGCAACCCGCGCGCGTGCGCGATGCACGTCACGCAGCCGTGTGTCTAAGTCTCCGCCTGTGGGAGGCACCAGCAGCTCCTTCAGGCTTTTCTGTTGCCTGGTTGCCGCGCAACCCGCGCACGTGCGCGATGTGCATCGCGGAGCGTCGACGTAACGCAGCCGTGCATGCACTGCCCTGGCAGTGCGTGGCCGCATGGCTCTGCCCCGTGATGCGTCCTCGGATCGGTCTCTGCGCGGAGTAGCGGTAGGTGTGACAGACACATTATTGTCATTAAATTATGGCATTGATTATACCCTCTATGTCAGTTATATATACATACATCCCTCCAGCCCCCCCTCAATAACTTCGCTGCCATTGATAATATAATTTATTCGGGAGGAAGAGGGGGGAAGAAGGGGGTGGGGGGGAAGCAGAGGGCAGGGGGATAACCATAATCTTAGTTTAAAAATGCTGCATTGCTATACCCTCCATCTCCTCTCCGCACCCCCCCCCCCCCAAGTACCCCTATCAGTTCTGGCCAAAGCCTCCCACGCCACCAGGGCCCGATGGGGGGGGGGGGAAGGGGGGAGAGATGGTCCATCGCAGGCTCCATGCTTCCCCCTCTGGCCCAGGACATGAGGGAAGCGGAGACAGAAGCACGCAGGCACGAAGGGGCCCATCCGGCGACCACCACGTCTCCAGGTAGTGCTCCGGCCCGGAAGCTTCAGCACCGCCATCTTTTCGGCCCTAGTTTCTTCTTGTATTTGCTGCTTCGGTATCTATTCCCACATATTCCTCTGCCTTTTCATAGAAAAATGTGATGCCTGATTCAATAAAAATCTTCAGGGTAGCTGGATACGTTAGGGCAAATTTTATTTTTTGATTATGGAGTGCTGTGCATACTTGGCCAAATTCTCTCCTTTTTTGGGATATTATAACAGAGAAGTCTTGGAATATTAATATTTTCTTTCCTTAGTATTGCAGCTGTTGCGTTTCTTTGAAAGCCCTGATACAGTAATATTGTTTTTATCTTTGAAATCCAGGAAGCGTGCTATAATGGGTCTTGCCTTGGGATTCTGCTAAGGGTTGCCCTATTCTGTGGGCTCTATCAACTTTGATTTGTTCGCCTTTACTTATTATTCCCAGTTTTTCCGACAGCCATTTTTGGCAAAAGTTTAGCAGGTCGTTTTGCTTAAGGGACTCTGGGGCCCCAATAATTCGGATGCTATTTCTCCTGGAGCAATTCTCTAGGTCATCCATCTTCTTTTCTAAGGCTTTGTTTTTTTTTTAAGTCTGACATTTCTTCCTGCATTGAACTCAGAGCGTCCTTGTCAAGGAACCAGAACTACCTTTCTGACTCACCCACCTCTCTCCTTTGCAGCTTCTGCCTGTCAGATCTTATTCCCAGCTGCATGGAGTTTACACACACATACTGTGCCTGTGTAACTTGCAACAATGTTGCATTTCTTGCCTCCGGACATGGAATCAGTGAGCTGCTACTGCAGTTTCTGAGATCCTCACCAGAATGGGCTAGTCTGCCCCCCCTCCTGTTTGTTCAGTGATAGTCTGCCCCTAGACTATTCCTTTACCCACACTGCCCCTCACTTCCTTTTCCACCCTGGAGACAGTGAGTACAGAACCCCTTCTCTGTTCATCCCCCATGGTGAGGCCATCTCTTTTTACCGGTTTCTAACTAATAATCACCACTACATACTGTACCATCCACAAGTATCTGTGTTCTGCTGCTTTTCCCAATAAAGTGGAGGAAATATTACAGGGCTTGGAGTGATTTAAAAGGGAACTGTGTTAATGTTATCGGGAGCCATCCACCCATCAAACGTGACCCTGGCTTCAGAAAAGTCCTCCACTGCATTCACTCTAATTTCTGTTTGCTCAACTCTGGAGGCATGTGAGGTAAGTTCACCCCTGAGCTCATTAATAGCTTGTTGTTTTCTCTGAGTTTAAGTCTAGCTTAGGCATTAATTCCTTGGCCACTGCTTGGCTATTATGTCATAGTCCAAGCTCTGTTGTGTGTGGGGAGGGTTGCTAGCTTCAGAGCCCTCTTCTCTCAGATTTGTTCCCTCTCCCTGATGGACGTCGGCCATTTAATGAGGATCCTTTCTCTTGTCTGTTTTCTCTAATCTCTGATTTTATGGGGCCATAGCTCTGTTTTTAGAAAGATATTTCTCCATAAACTGGAGGTCGGAAGTATCCCTTCCAAGGTGATTATCTTTTTAGGTACGTTTTTTCAGGGTTTTTTTGCTGATATTTCGTATTTCCCTTGAGTGTGTCTTACTCCTTTGGCGCCATACCGCCAACAGTCGGTCCTCGCAAGCTTAATAAAAGTCAATCACCGTAGCTAACCACCAAAGAGTTAAACGAAAAACAGAGAAGGATGAATCACTGAAAATCCTTGCCGATATCATAAGGAAAGGGTGGCCTGATGAAAAATCTAATTGCTATACGAGTTCAAGAGACTTCTGAAACTGCAGATATAAACTTCCAGTGATAGATGGAATCACGGGCAGTGAGATTGCAATACCGGTTAGCGTTCAAAAAGAAATGCTGCAAAAGTTCTATAAAAGTCCTTTAGCACTAAAGAAATGCAAAAATAAAATAAAAAAACAGAAAGATGTTTGCTTGTGTGTGTGACGGTGAAGGGGTTAACAAGGCTCATCAATAAAGGTCAAGCCCACTTGGTTACCACTGATCCGTGTGTTGGGGTCCTAGAGTGTCAGCTCTTGGACTCAGATGTCCTAAATGCATTACTGTGACTGTGTGCAAATTATGTGACACCAAAGATCTGTGTGTTTAACCTTTCCTGGGATGGTGGGACCAGGAGATTTCTAGGCTGTGAGTTTCAGGGTAGGTTTGACGGAGAAACTTCTTTCAGATTGCGCCTATTTAGCGGGGTACCAAAGTTACTGGAGACCCCAAAAATGTACTCGGGATTCAGGTTAGATTCCCGGCTACATTGAAGCGCAGTGCTCCGGTCAAAACCCTACCATGAAAAGCGTTCTTGCAGCTCACCCCTAGGAGCTCCTGCTTCAGCACAGACCAGAACAGGTAAAATGAAGCACAGGGAGGAAAAGGGTAACAACTAAAACAGTCAAAGGGTCCCTAATATAAACTGATGGGGCTGCCCAGTTCTTACCCAGGTCACCCTCACCTCGGGGATAAGGAGTTGAGGGTTTAGTCCAGCCCAAAAATAAAACGGAGAGGGTTTTATTAAGATAAGTGTAAGAGACGTGTTCAGAGGTACGCAATGGAGACTGTTTTAAGGTGAAATTAAAATAAGGCTTTATTGCCTGTTTCCTTAAATAGCACACAAACATATGAAAACAATAAACACCTATCCCTGTGTAAGGGCTGTAAAAGTGGGGAGATGAGCTCCCCTAAGTATGCTCCAATCAATAACAGTGGATGTGGTAAAGTTAGTTGGACCACATATGTATTATAGTAGTGGGACGGCAAAATAAATATATAATGGGTGGAGATGGCCACGGTGAATATAAATGTTAGACAAATCCTCAGGAACCACTGGGACATTCTCCTTGAGGACCCAGATCTAAAGATAGTGCTGAAAGATCAACCACAAACAGGTTACAGGAGAGCTAACAATCTGAAAGACATGCTAGTACATAGCCACTTCCAAACACAGCCCCTTAAAACATGGATAGGAGACAAACCTGTAGGGTCCTACCCATGCTCAAGATGTAAAGCGTGTAATTTTATGAATAAAACAAAAACATTCACGGACTCCATGCAATCCAAGACATTTATGATTAAGAACTTCATCAATAGTCAGACAATGGGGGTCATTTATTTAATTACATGCAAATGTGGCAAAATGTACTTGGGAAAAACGAAAAGACCTCTAAAAACAAGAATATTAGAGCATTTGGGAGACACACGCAACAAAAGAGACAAACCCGTAGCCAAACATGTGAACGAGTAGCATGAGGGAGATATGAAAACACTAAAATTTAATGGAATCGAACATGTCACCAGGCGCAAGGGGAGGAGACTGGGATAAACGTCTCTTACAGAAAGAATGTAGATGGATATACCAATTACATACACAGAGTCCAGATGGTTTAAACGAAGGTTTTATTTTTTCAGCATATCTATGAATCATGTAACCAATAATTTCTTAGAAAATTAAATAATAAACATACATATATATATATATATATGTGTAGCCAGGTCTCCCCAGCCTGTCAGCACCCCCCTCACCTAGCTGCCGATCGCGGGTGCCGCCGAGTCCAATGGCGGCTCCGCTCGGCGATCGCAGAGGTGAGGGCGGTCAGGTCCTGGCTCGGGGGTTGCCGGGGACGCGTGCGGCCGGTTGCCAAGGCCGCATGCGCGTCACAGGGATCCTGGCGCTCTCGGAGCCGGGCGGGGAGGGCGCCGCCATTAGAGAGGGACTCGCGCATGCGCAGTGATCGCGCATGCGCAGGAAGGACCCCAGAGACAGGGAAGAGTCGCGCGAATGTAAGACTAAGCAGGGAACCAGTGAGGCAGCCCCAGAGAGCTTGCGCAGGCGCAGGACAGGAGATAGAAAGCCCGTGAAGCCCTAGCCTACCAGGGAAGGCTCTAGGTAGGGACTACGAGTCCCAGGAACCTCTGCGCGCACCACGTGAGGCCAGGGAGCCAATAGGGCTAGAGGAGAACCAGGCAGCAGAAAGGATACATTTGCCGCGCTGGACCCACGCTAGTCAGTTGGAGCCAGGGAGCGGTGAGGGAAGGAAGGGTGCGGGGAGCGAGTGCAGCTCCTGCACCCAGATAGGTACCCACACCCCAGGTAGGCCCCAACTCCCCACCAGGTTAGTGGGTAATTGATCAGGGCGGCCCAAGATAGGGACGCTGCCTTAGTGTTAGTGTGCTGTCTTGTCAGGGTCACGGCTGTCCGTGCCGTGAGGTCTGACAGGCAGGCACAGTGTTGTGCAGCACGTTGGCTGCACACATCCAGTGGGTCACAGCTTGTTGCTGCAGGCGCTGGGATCAGTTAAGTAATAGTCAGGACTGGGAAGAGTTAGGGGAGTGGGGCAGGTTATTAACCCCTGTAGGCCCCTAGGAGTTTCCCCCTAAGCCATCAAGGTTGCTGTGCTGTAGGGACGGCCTATAGTACAGTATTGTCCAGGTAGCTAGTGAAGACAGTTAGGGACTCAGCGGGTGCTGCCTCCGTGTATTGAGGTAAGCGCAGTTCATCATTGCGGCTGCAGCAGTCCTTCGGGTGGGATCGTCCTGGAGGTGGTTCCGGTGTTCTTCGGTCGCCGGATCCTTTGCGAAGCCAGTTGGAGATCCGAGCACGGGAGTGCTCGGGCAGGTACTATTAAGTCATCAAGTGCACCAACGAGCCCTTAGTGTAATAGTGACTGCGCAGTCACCCACGTTCTCTCCAAGAGTACGGGACATTGGGTGGGGATTCTCGGGACACTGGGTGGGATCACCTGGTGTTGGGGAAGCATCCTGCGCGATGCAGTAAGTGTCTCCTCTAGAGAGGGACACAGGTTATTATGGTATTGCCGTGATATGTTGTCTTGCATGTTAGTAAAGTCACTAGTTATTATACATCACTGTGTATTGGTTAATTGTATGTGTCCTGCGAGGAACCACTCCCCCTATGGTGGGAGCCATCGCAGGTGGAGGCGCTGCATCGAGTAAGTGGTTACCCATAGTATTATAATTGCCCCAGGTTCCCCGTGGCAGAAGCTCAGCCCTCCTGTGAGCCAACAGGTGACGCACCACACACATGGTAACACCGTATGTTCCTTGCACCCACAATATATCTGCGATTGGGGGGGGGGGGGGAATACCCGTTACATATGTAACAGATTTTCTGACCTTGCTGACCCACCCAATCTCACATTGGCCCCTGTGGTCTAACCAGTCCCCATTACATGGTCGTGTCTGGTGGTGCACCTGTTGGCAACAGGACTCCTGAGTCTCCCGCATGATGTTGTGTGGGGATTGCCAACCCAGACAGGCATCTGAGGTAGTGTGCATGAGTCCTACCTATATCCAGTGCAGCGCCTCCACCTCATCAGGATCCCTGCGTCCGCAAGGGGATGGTTCTGATGAGGAACTCCTCCTCCGTGGTGCCTTCTGCTGGAGAGTAACTTCACACTCACACAGTGGGGTTGTCTTTGAACAGGGCGTCTTTATTGTTGCTTGGTGGTATGGGCCAGCTGCCCCTCACAGCTAGCAGTCTAGCCGCTCATCTCTTTGCTGCACTCCATTAGGAAGGTTCCTTCTCCTCTAATAGAGTTGCTCTCCACCTCTCCCCTCAGGGAGATTCACCAGCTTGTCTCTCTGCTTTGAGCTGCACAGACTCACAGCTATTGCATCAGACACTGCAACACTGTTGCAGACCTCCACATGACTCTCCTGAACAGAGTCAGAACACCAACTGAACTGACCTGCTAACTTTAGGCAGTGCAGTGTCTTATATCACCTCTAGAAAACAGACACCCTCTGTGTCACTAAGGGTGGACACAAAGCATGTTGTCACTTCCTTTGGAACATATGACACCTCACGAGGGTTTGAGGGCAAACTTCTATGATTGTTGCTGGCAATCCTGCATACTTACCAGGTTTACTGCCAGCATAAGAAAGAGATATGTACACCAATTTTACACATGGCTACATATACTATTCACAAATCAATAGCACTATATTATTTATTTATATTGATTAATATATATATCATAGTTAGATTAATATTTATTAATTTAGAGGGTTCACATTGACCATTAGGGGTGAACCAACCTAGTAAGAATCACTCCTACATTATCACTATACTGTATGTCACTATTTATAAATTCTTATAACACAATTATATTAGGTCACAAAGTTTATTTATCCATCACATCCATCACTTCATTATCACAGCACTAATATTTTATTTATTTATTCTATACATGAATCATTTTATACAATATCCATCTGCCCATGATATCCATCTAGACCAAACCCTAGTCTTCCGCGATATACCACAAAGTAGATAGCATTCTCTGACACCTGTAATCAAAACCTGCAAAGAAAGAAAACAAAGAGTTAAAATGATACATAAGAATACCAACAGCTATTCATTACCTTCTCCAGCCCTGATTGGAGCATACAAAGACACCCCAAGCCGTGATGTGTATTTAAACTAGGCATTGCGATCGGGAGTTAGACTCCTCCTTTTCTGAAGAAGCGTGTCCAATCACGCGAAACGCGTCATACGACCTGACGTCACAGATGGCCGACACTCTAATCCGGAAACACGACCAGTATACTGGTGTCTGAGACACCGCACTTTCTAGGGGATCTGTATACCGTGTTTGAGCACGGCAACCCCTTACCTTATACCAATAGAGGTCCGCCGTGACCATGATATGAAAGTTGATGGGAAAATATTGTTTTTAGGTCCGCTGTGACCTTTCCATAAGAAGTCTATTATAGACATTGTGCACTTGAGAGGGCTGAGATTGTCAGTGGCCTATAACCTATAAGTATATATAATAACAAAAACAGAAGTAGAACTGGTCTATATAGACCATGGGAATATACATGTGTATATATATATATATATATATATATATATATATATATAGTGAATAGATGAGAACAAGGCACTCCGTCAGGTAGATATAGGTGGGTGCTAATCCTATATAAATCAAATAGGCTATACGATACCGTGTAAGCAGATATCAGAGGCAGCACTCCAGTAGGTAGTCAAAAAAAAACGTTCATCACCTTGAGAAAGGTCCCGTGTGGAGGACCGAAACGTTGGTATATATGTCACATTAAACACCTTTTTTTTTGACTACCTACTGGAGTGCTGCCTCTGATATCTGCTTACACGGTATCGTATAGCCTATATATATATATATATATGTGCTCTGTGGATTACCTTATAGGTGTATTACTGGAGAATATCATACTACTAGAATACTGAATTCAATCTAAGACAAAGCTTACATATGTATACTCTATACTCTACTGACTTATAGGGAAGTGCATTTTTACCCAGTGGTTACCTATCACCATTATATGCTGAGCAGTTATAATAACTAATTAACTGAGTATTATACTGAGCTGACGGAGTGGTAATATATACAATTATAGGCTAAAGCAGTACAATTCAGGGCATTATTGAAAACCCTGCTCTCTGATTGGTTAAAATTCAGGGCATTATCCACAGTAATGCCCTGAATTTCAGCAGTTTGCAAAATGCAGTTTTCAATCTGTTTATTTCCAGCCAATCAGCTTTCAGAACAGCTGAGACAGGGCAAGGGATTGGTTTGAATTAAGTAAAAGCTGTGAGACATGGCAGGGGATTGGTCAAAAAGTATCACCCACGGTTTGACTCCTCCCCCTTCAAAGCTGACTGAGATTTTCTGAGCAGATTCAGTTGAATTGGAGGGGAGAGAGACTGCAAAGAAGTAAGTGTGTTGTGTATAGAGGTGCAGTGTTGTGTGTGTGTGTGGGGGGGGGGTGTAGAGGTGCTGTGTTGTGTTTAGAGCTGGGGGGAGTCTGCAAAGTTTAGTAAGTGGCTGCATTTTTTATTGTGGCTGTAGTGTGTGTGTGTGTGTGTGTTGTTGTATGTGTAGCAGAAGTTTGTGTAAGTGTAGAGCTGATGTGTGTGTGTGTGTGTGTGTGTGTGTGTGTGTGTGTGTGTGTGTGTGTGTGTGTGTGTGTGTGTGTGTGTGTGTGTGTGTGTGTGTGTGTATTGACCTACTGTGTTTGTGTGTGTGTGTATATAGAGTTCCAGTGTGTGTGTGTGTCAGTAGCAGTGTTTGAGTGTAGCATGTGTGTGTAGCAGCAGAGTTTGTGTGTGTGTGTGTAGAGCTGCTGTGTGTGTAGAGCTGCTGCTGTGTGTGTAGAGGTGCTGTGTAGTGAGTGTAGAGGAGGTGCTGTGTTGTGTGTCTAGAGCTCCAGTGTGTGTGTGTGTGTAGAGGCACTGTGTTGTGTGTGGTGTGCTGTTGTGTGTGTGTGTGTGTGTGTGTGTGTGTGTGTGTGTGTGTGTGTGTGTGTGTGTGTGTGTAGCAGCAATTTGTGTGTGAGCTGCTGTGTGTGGGTGTGTGTGGGTGTGTGTACAGAGGAGGCGGCAGTGTGTGGATATAGATAGCTGCAGTGTAAGAGTATATAGAGGTGGTTTCATGTATTTACCATTTTATTTGAATAAAAAAATCTATTTAACTATACAAAAGTGTCTAGTATTTATGAAATAAGCCAACATTTAGACTCTATTAGTAATAATCCCCTCAGAACAGGGCATTACTGGCTAATAATGCCCTGTTCTTCAGGGATTATTACTTAAGTATACAGACACACATAATTCATGTGTTTTTCACAGTCTGAAAAACAATATACAGTAGAGTCTCCTACCACCAATCCCTCTGTGAACAGGAATTTTAAACCTTTTTTTTAAAATATATTTTCACACAGTCACTATAAGTTTTCTTGATGTAATAAAATTTTATTATTTTTGGTTTTAACAGTCCTCACCGATGCAATAGCCTATAATATAAATGTATATACGTATTCTACATACAATACTATAGAGAGTGCAAAGAGAGGAATTATTTCTATCCTTCTTGGATAAACATCTATATATGCCAATCCCCTAGCAACCAATCTGAGGCGACTAGACAGGGTTTCCCAAAAACCTGCATGTTCCCAGGGGCCCGCAAAATATTCTTCTCTGCCCCTTTGCCCCCCACGGTGCAAGGCTCCACTCTGTCTGGGCTAAGCCACATGGACCCTTTGAGCTGAGGATGTGGGTGCTCCACTTAGCCTTTCTTGCTAACAAATGGTTCACACCTCTAACCATCTGGTGTCCCTTTCATCTAGGACCAAAAAGGCGTAAAAAGAAAAAAGGGTCTTCACTTACCGTGGAAGGAACAGACACCTCTGCAGATCCAGCGGAGGAAAAGGGGGTCCGAGATGCCCTGCAGCCTAGAGAAAATTGATAATTAGTCCCGCGGATGACCGAATATCCAGAGGGCCCAAGGCAGAAGTCGTGTACCCCAAAGAAGTATTTGTCCGGTGCTAATAGTGAGAAACCCTCAACCAACCATACCAGGGAAGCAGAACCGGAATCAATGAGTGACGATCCCTTGACCAGCCCTGAAGAGGCCCTGAAAATTGCCAGACGTGACTGTGATCTGCTCCGGGAACAATTGAAACTGGAGAGGGAAGATAATGCTGAGCTACAAAAGACTGTTCTCGCAATCTACTCTGAATCCAGGACCGACTTGGAGGATCTAAGGACAGATCTAGATAGAGAAAACGCTACTATTACCGCCATGGATGAAAAACAGAGCAAATCTGATAGACTGATTGCTAATCTGAAGCAGAAATATGAGGAGGCACTGAAAGAGATTACAGTCTTTCAGCAAGAGGTTTGCAATTGCCATAGAGAGGTGGAAGTCTCTCAGAATGAGGTTCACACTCTCCGCACAGCAGTGGATGCCTCACACCAAG
Source organism: Ascaphus truei (assembly GCF_040206685.1). Lineage (NCBI taxonomy): Eukaryota > Metazoa > Chordata > Amphibia > Anura > Ascaphidae > Ascaphus > Ascaphus truei. The sequence goes on along the minus strand of NW_027456618.1, from coordinate 374,884 downwards.
AGATCAGCAGTTGCCGCACAGAACTGGAAGTCTCTAAAAAGGAACTTCAAATTCTCACTAAGGAACTGGACATCTCTCAAAAAACTATCCTCAGTCTTAATATGGATCTTAAAGTCTCTCAGTAGGAGCTTCAGACCCTCAACCTAGAGATGGAAGTCTCACGCCAGGAGACCAGGAGTCTCAAAGCGAAAGTGTGTAAATGGAAGGGGGACTACAAGGAGGCCCTGAATATTACAGAGATTGTAAAAAGAGAAAATTTAAGACTGAAAGAAGAAAATTCTGATTTGACAGACCCCGTCAATAAAAATAATTAAAAGCTGCACGAGCTTGAAAAAATAAAGAAACTTTTGGAAGATGAGAACTTTGAAGCAGAGCACCGACTGCAGAACCAACTGCAAGGTCTGCGTACGCACCTCCAGAATGCCGAGGAGAAGCAGCAAACTCTGTAGGAAGAGAATCTGCAGGCTGCTAAAGAAGTACAAGTGCTGTAGGGGATACCTTGAGCTTTTTAACATTGGCTACTATACCTCAATAAAGTGATCTTTTATTATCCAAGATCAGCCTCGTCATCCAGTGTTTGCGGTGCCCAATTTCTTCTACCAAATTTTTCCTGTTGTTACTTTGGAGCACGCCTTGGGACGGCATACAGCTTATTCACACAAACAACGTTGCAAAGCGTCGTAAGAGCGTATATATATATATATATATTTATATTATACTATATAATATTATATTATACAATATAATATATTATTTATTATGTTATATTATATATATAATACAGTATATACAGTACACTATATAATGTATGTGTGTGCTGCATATCTTATTGCCTGCGTAAAATATTTGGTGTATTTTAGTGTTAAAAATGCCTTCAGGAACGGATCCTTTCATTTAAACAGTGTTCCTATGGGAAAACGTGTTTCGCTTTTCAACGTTTTCGCTATCCAACGCCCTTTTGAGTAACGCATTGTGTCGGATAACCGAGGACTGCCTGTAATTTTATGCAAAAAAGTCTTGTAACGCGTCATTTAAGGGGCCACGAAGAGAAAAAAAATGAGATCCACGCATGCAAACTATTCTCCTAAATGGATCTGACTTGTGTGTTTCAGACACAAACTCGTATAGTCCATATTCCTTTGATGTGGAAGAGATCCACGATTCTCGTCTGAGTCAAATTTTTACGACTAGCTGACAAAAGGGCATCCCAGATGCTTTAGAATTAAAATTCACAAAGCTTTCCCAAGAAACACCAGATTAACAGTACTGGCATTCTTGCATGATGACTGCAAAGGTATCACAGGTGACAATTCCTTTTATACCCTTGAAGGTGAAACATCTGATACTTATAAAAACTATATCTTCTTACACTTTTCATGACCACAAACACTGAGACCCTACGCGTTTCTCAGACCAACTGACGAAGCGAATGGTTCTCAGTGCGCATGTGCAGATGTGAGCAGGTGAATCTCACTGTGATTGGAACCGGTGAGGAGAGAGGACGCTTACAGGGAACCCCAGTCTGAGCCGTAGCACGGAGGAGGTACCAAGGAGGAGTGTCATCTGACACGATCAGAGGTGGTCTGAGGATAATCCCCCAGGAACCTGCGACCACAGTAAATGCGGATGCAAGTGTAACATTGTGGGAGGAATTGTGCATTTGGATAATCTAGGGGGTACAGACATATTGGGGCTCCAAAAGGCATCACTCCTAAAACGTTGGAAGAACCGGAGAGAGGGGCTGGCGACAGCCTGAATGTTCACACCGCACTTTTTAAGTGTGAAATTTTTGAGTGTATTTCCAATTGTTTGTGGTCTGTTTTTTATTACAGAGTTTTTTAAACGGTATTGTCCTATGATATCTATAATTTATATTTCATATCATGCATGAAGAGTGTATGAGCAACCCATATCATCAATCATTTCCACAGTACTTCAATATACAATAACATAACACAAAAATTAAGTAGCGCTAAAGAGGATGTGAAATAACCCTAATATATGATAAATTATAATAACATATTTAAAATATTAAAATAAATTAAAATTACCACAATTTAACCTAATAATATCTACAAACCATGACGCGATAGTGAAAAAAAAAGGAAAAATAAAAAAAATGTTTGTTCCACTCAACCGAAAAAAACAATAACATAAGTAACATTGGTTTACTGTATATAGCCATATAAGTGATATATTTTGCACTGTGGTACTATCTCACTAATTTAGGTGAACCAATAGACTTCAGTGTTAACTCCCCCACACCGCTTATATAAGGGTTAATTGAGGGGTACGAGTGATATATCTAGGTATTGTGGCACTCTCACCACCCTAGAGGTTATATTATCCTAGTTAATTTTTGTCATACTGCCCTCAAGTGGGGAGAGAGGATCTATACATTTAGAACACGGGGAGTTGTCTTAACTTGTTATAGAAAGATTCTGTTTATAAGTGTTCAGGAATACTCAGACAAATTAATTATAAGGTGAATAATAAACAATATATCAAATCACTTTATTGAAGCACGACTGTATTATCTTCCCTCTATATCTATTGGAGAAAAACAGCATCATCAATCCAGGTTCCAGCACCAAGGAGGACTATAATTTTTTGCATTTCAATCAAGGAGGAGTTTGAACAGACCTTAAAGTCTTCTGGGCTGCAGGACTTTGGACTATACTTTTCATTGGTATCGTATTCACCTAGGGGACTTTTCGAAGTTTTGATGTATTTTCTGTATAGCGCTATGGTTGTGCCAATTTTCTACATGACTCATTTTTACATAAGCTGTAAATAAGTAAAAATGGTTTCTTCCACGGAGATTGAATCTTTGTAAATAAGTTGATTAGACTGACAAGGTGGTGGGAAAAAACTTGCCTTCTACAGGGCTTATTCGATAGCGCTAATTTGATACTCATGCATGGCCAAACCAATAGAATAAGCCTCTATGTAGCTTACAGTCTACTGTTAAAAGACCTTCTGACCTTAGTGTAGTTGGTTACCCTTCAGAAGTAATACAGATAATCAGTGGATGAATGTATGGGTAGGAAAGTGCTGACCCACTGGTGTCCTCGTATTAAGGTCAGATATGGTGCATCTTTTCATCCTTTTATGGAGGGCTTGTTTGGTTAACCCAACATACTTGATATAAGGTAATGTCATAAATTCAGTAAGAGATACTACTGTAGATTGCTTGATTTGCAGGTGAATGATCCTTTTACTTCTATGATTCTTTGACATGCTGTGTGGATTATAGTTTCTGTGGAGATGTGTTTGCAGATCTCCCATTGCTAGTGGATGAAGTACTAGTAGTAGATGTTTGTGTTTCCGCGGCCGCTCGCGGTCCCGTGACAGCATCGATCGGGGCCCAGGTGGCATAACGCTGTGGAGGGTCCCTTCCGAAAGATTAAACCCCACGCAACGTGATTGTGGCAGACATTGTACCCAAATTTACAGCGAGGCTGTGCTGGTGGGTATTAAACTAGTGCTCCGATCGTTGGTTAACTCTGCTGCTCCCACTTACTCTTGTCAACCAACGGGGCCGGTAAAACCACGTAACATATAAAAAAGGGGGCGCAAGACATTGTACCCAGCAGTGGAGACCAGGGGACAGTCTCAAGTTGACACACACAACATTTATATCCTTCCTCTCTGTGCCATGTGCACTTTTGAGGCGCTAACCTTTAGAATTAAAGTTGTCAGCCTCCCTTCCTTAACCTCTCCTATATGTTAAACAAGGACAATTCCATCACTGCATGTTATGAAAGGGTGACAGGCTAACAGAAAAATCCAACCTGGGAACAAGCATGACAGACACAGATTGCTTTTAATAGGGAGGAGAATCTGAAAATACAGTATTAACTACCTTAAAGCTGCAGTTCAGTCTTTTTTTTTTTTTTTACTTCAATAGTTTCATGTGTGCAATCTCTTATTACGTAAAGAACTGTATAGCTGCCAGTCAACCCGTTCTCTATGTATTGATAGGCGAAATTTGGTGCCATAATTAGAGCTGGCATATGTTTTTATTTGCTTCTGTCAGTCAGTGGAAGCTCATGAATATTCATGAGCACTCCTGCACTGACATGTGCAAGAGGGAGGGCAGGGCTGACAAAGGGGTGTGCCAGGGCTTGTGACAGGACATGAAGGAGCAGTGCCTTACCAAATGGCTGTTAAAATAGAATACAAGAAAATTGGTCTTTCAAAGTTGTTTTTTTAAAAACAGAAAATGCTAAAAGTATTTTTTCTTACTACAGAAGTGATTGATTAAAAAAGCACACATGCAGGATATTGACTGAACTGCAGCTTTAATTTCTTGATGTCTATTTGTGTAATTAAAACGCGAGGACAGTCCAGCGCCACTGCATCTTTATGATGACATGAAAAAAACAGTGACAAAGGAAAAGGAAAGTGACGATATGAAGGAGGATATGCAATGTGACTAGAGAGCAGATAAAGGGGTCACTGACAGAAAAAAAGGCACAACTATCATGATGTAAAAGAGGGACAGAGTGGCGAGAGCAATTGACAGAAAAGGGATAATCACAATTATAAAAACAGAAGCAAGGAATAGTGACAGAGAAAACGGACATTTACTCTGTAAAGGAGCACAGTAGTTAGGAACAGTGTAAGAACAATGTTATTTTTTTCAGGAGAACTGTTAAGGGTAACCAAACTCCAGTGGTGCCTTCTTACCCTTGCAGTCTCATGAGGCATTTCATAATCTCATTAAGCACCAGATTGCAAAGAGACTTACAGAAGTGATGGGGTAAGATAATTCTTCAGAGAGTGAATATCAGATGATTACATCATTCCCTTTATGACATCGCTGGAATCTTGGCACCAGCTCATGGTGAATCTTCTCGAACAGATAGTCCATTAGACCTTCTCTCACATTGACAAAGTCCACTTAGACCTTGCTTGGAAAATGTATCCAAGGAGCCCAAAATCTCAGTCTTCAGCAGGGTCCAGAAAACGCTCAATATTCAAGGGCGCCAGCAAATCCCCTGGGCCCTCAGACAGGATGACCTACACTTCAGAGGCTGAAACTGATCCCAAACCAAAGCTCCCCGTCAAGAAGACAGCAGCCGTGGTGATTGACACTGGCACTGGCAGCTGCAAGGCGGGTTTTGCTGGTGAAGCAAAGCCAAACTGCATAATGGCCACTGTGGTGGGTTACCCTTTGGAGAAGACTTTGAGGACTGAGAATATCCGAGATTCCTCATATGTTGGGAAGGCAGCTTGGGTGGAACCGGACCTGAGAATCGTTGAACCGGTGCATCATGGCATCATCGTGGATTGGGACGCAGCCGAGACTTTGTGGAGACATATGTACTACCATAACCTCAAGGTGCCTCTGGAGGAACATGCCCTCTTGATTTCAGACCCTCCACTGAGCCCCACAACCAATCGGGAGAAGATGGTGGAGGTTGTCTTTGAGTCCATGAACTGCCCTGGAATGTATGTTGCTTACCAGTCAGTGCTGTCTACTTACTCCTACGGCAAAACCGGGGGCCTGGTGGTGGAGTCTGGCTATGGTGTTACCCACACGGTGCCCGTTCACCAGGGCTACAACCTTCCCCATGCCACTGAAAGGCTGGACATAGCTGGCACAAACCTCACCACCCACCTGATGAAACTCCTCCAGAAGTCCGGAAACTCGTTCAGCGAGAAGGACCGGCACATCATTGAGGACATCAAGCTGAAGTGCTGCTATGTGGCTGTGGATTTGGAGGGCGAGTTGAAACTCCCTGAAAATGAATACCTGGTTGATTATCAACTTCCAGATGGACACATCATAGCCATTGGAAAGGAGAGGTTCCTGTGTCCAGAAGAGTTATTCCAACCACCCTCCATGGCTGGGATAGACGTTATGGGCATTCATCAAATGGCTCTGAAGAGCATGAAGAAGGTCCCAGTTGAAATTAAGAAGGAAATGTACGACAATATCCTTCTGTGTGGAGGATCTTCTCTCTTCAATGGTTTCTACGAACGGTTCTCCAAAGATTTCCTCCATTTCCAGTCTCACGCTCACAAATCCAATATCCTGTCAGTGCCGGAAAGCAAATATTCCACTTGGATGGGTGGTTCAATCCTGGCATCACTCAAGTCCTTTCAGTCCTGCTGGATCCGTCAGGAAGAATATAGGGAACGCGGGCCATTTATAGTCCACCGCAGGTGCTACTAGAAAATGACAGGCAGGGGAGGAAAAAAAATTAAAGTGTTTCTGTGACGATATTATAGTGTCCAAAAGTCTCCATCCTCCGATATTTCCTCCCTCACCATCCACCCCACCCAGGGAGTACCTCAGTTCCTTGGACTACTGGGTTGCTCAGTGGGGGCCTAGGGCTCCTAAAGGGAGTGTGATTGCATGTCTAGGGGGAAAAGCAAAGACACCCTTCCCCAGGCTAAACCCCTAAATAAAAAAGGGAATTGTTATAATGAGATGAACTTTTAAAAAGAGTAAGTGGCAGCTTAGGAACAGTTATAGACAGGACTGCGAAAGAACAGAAGGTGAAAGGCAAAGCAGGCTAGTGAAAACAAAAAATTAGAGTGAAATAAAGAAAAATAATTATAAAGTGAAAAGTAGAACAGATGATGTAAGCTTTAATGTCTTTGGTACCATAATCATGCAACCGCTCTGGTTGTGGTAACAAATTATTAACGCTGTGGGGGGTCCCATTCAGAAGCATGGACCCCACGCAGCTCCATCATGGCAGACATTGGGAGCGATTCACTAAGCAGTGATAACTGATTTTAAGGGCATCATGCAGTAAGCAGCGGAAAGGCAATTCTCGCCACTTTCCCGCCAAAAATGGCTACCCCTATTCAGTAAGGGGCGAGAAAGTGGCGAGAATCAAAAAAAACGCCAGTTTGGTTGGCGTTTTTTTTTTCCCCGCCTAAAATAGAAACATTTTCTGCCACGCTGTATTCTAGTAGTGGCGAGTAGCTTAGCGGAGCTATTCGCCACTCTAGAATGGCGTTTTTCTGGCGAATCAGCCACGCAAGAAAAAGTTGGCAAGTTGATGGTGAGAGGCTGCTGATAAGTGGCAGATCGGCACTTAGAAAAATTTCTGGCCTTTTTCCTGGCTGGGATTGATGCCGGTGGTCTCCGGAGCTGATACCATTAATACCAGCACTGGACCCCCCCGGCATGCATCCGAGGCAGGAAAAATGCATTTAAAGGCTACTTCATTACCCTAGCGGCTAACCGCTAAGGCAATGAAGGGGTTAAACAGCCGTGCCAGGTTTATTGTGGGTAGCGGGGGTGGGTGAAGGGGGTATTTGGCCCGTGTTGTTTGTTTAGGGCTTGCGGGGGGTTGCGGGTGCGCTTAACCCCTTCACAACCGTAGCAGATAATACCCACACGTTACCTTCACCCACCCCCGCTACCCACAATAAAAAGAAAACACACACAACAGCCCCACACTAACTAAAGAAATATATATATTTAAGAAATATATATATTACACCAACAACACCTACACCCCTAACATACAGTATAGTAATGGGCACAATGAATATTATCCACAAATGGATAATAGTGCATGTGTCCATTTAAAATACATACAGAACAATAAAGACATTAAATACATGTAGCACTCACCCATGTCCGGCTGCCACGATGAAGGCCATCCTCATCTTCATCCTGCTAATGCCCCATCTGCTTCTGCAAAACAGACACAAGAATAAAAACATCCAATGTAATGTCCCCTAACCCCTTAATCACCATAGCGGTTATTAACCGCTACAGTCATTAAGGGGTTAACCCACCCTCACCCACATACCCTACCCCACTACCCCCCACCCCATGAGGCCTAACCACCCTCACCCACTACCCACAAGGGAGGCCTACCCACATACCCTTGGGGCCAATACCCCCTCCCCCCACCCCAACACATACAGTACAATAATGTGCCAAATAACTATTATCCACGTAGGGATAATACATTATTTGGCCATTATTAAACACATTAAATACCATAGTAAAATAAAGAAAATTCTACTAACCTCATCAATAAGAGGGCCCCGTCACCAGCATCATCCTTGTGGTCCGTTGCCAAAATATATACATAGCCAATACATTGCAATGACATTCACATATCAATGAACCCCTTCATCACCTTATAGAATACTAACTGCAAAGGTAATGAAGGGGTTAAGCCATCCTGGCCACATACCCACCCTACACACATTCCTTTGTACAGTGGCTTCATCATGAAAAAATACAATAAAAATAAAAGAAACAAACAAAATATATATATATACATATATATATATATATATATACACTACCGACACACTTTATTGAAGCACGGCTAGCACCGCAAGCCGGGGGATGCCCCGGCGTGCTAGCCGCACTCCCTCAGCGTGCCGCGCCACGCGTCATCGGGTGCCTGCGCCCCCTGCACGCGCGTCCAGAGCTCCCCGAGGGAGCCCTGGTGTCCCGCGATGTGGGGGACGGCGGCAGGGGGTTCCGGGGGACCCGGCAGCGGGAGGGAGAAAGCCCCGATCAGAGGGCGCTCCTCCGCTGCTTCGGCGCGCGCCCGGCACCCTCCGGCGCGCGCCAGGTTACTGCTGCGGCCGAGAACGGGCAAATGCTCGAATAAACTCGGCCGCAGCAGTACACACACACACACACATATATATATATATATACATATATATACATATATATACATATATATACATATATATACATATATATACATATATATACATATATATACATATATATACATATATATACATATATATATATATATATATATATATATATATATATATATATATATATACATATATATATATATATATATATATATATATACATATATATATATATATATATATATATATATATATATACACACACACACACACATGATGAACCAATATACAAATAAATGTCTCCGGGTTAACAAAAACATGCTCCAATACAAATACCACTTATCCATAACATCCTCAATGAAATACAATGCTATTTCGTAAACAAATCAAATGCCAATCCAAAGTCTCAAATGCCACTTAAAACATTGCATTTACATTGTAAATGTGCTGCATAAAATGTAAGCTACATGTAGACGCTGCAAATCAATGTTAACAATACAATATTTCAAATAAAATAGCATTACATCAAAAGAAGTATACTATGTAATCCAATAAAGTCACCATCAATCAATTAACATACATGAATTACATCCCAAAACAATTAAAATAGCATCCATACCAATTACACAATTAACTATAGCAACCGTTAAAGAGAACAAGTTACCATCATACAAAATAGGACACTAACAATTACAATATACTTGTCAGGGTTCTGCTCGCCACAAACCAGGGTCGGACCGCGAGGCTGAGGTGGGGTTGTAAAAGCACCGACCTGAGACCGCGCAGGCAGATCCGGATTGCGCAGTTCGTAGTCATATGTCGCAGGATCAGGATTGGAGAAGACAGCGTCGTCGTTGTACAAGCCAGGGTCAGAACAGGAGACGTCAGGATAAACATTGTCCATGCAAGAGTTCGGCAATAAGGAGATAGGAGAAACCCGCTTCAGCTTAGGAGCGCGGGGTTGGCCTTTGCGCGAGCGACGACCATGGCCCATGGTGCTGGTCACAGGAGATGGTAGGCAGACCAGAATAGCACACCGTCTTGCTGCACGGGTGCACCAGTGCTACAGCGCAAAAGTCCTGAGCGGGCAAGGGAATCCACTGTTTCAGCGCAGGAACCAGGACACGGCCTCTCTATATTAGGGAAAGAGTAGGCCCCAGGAACCAGGAAGCTGTAGATACAGGGAAACCTCCGCTTCAGTGCAGGAATCCAGGAGACTGCAGAACGCAGGGACGAAACCACTACTTAGTGCAGGAATCCAGGAGGCTGAAGGACGCAGGAACGAATCTCTGCTTCAGCACAGGGGAACAAGCGGCTTGAAGGGAGCTGAAGGATGCAGGACGTAACCTGGAATCAGCATTGGAGAACAAACGGCTTGAAGGAAGCTGAAGGACGCAGGGCGTGACCTGGTATCAGCAAAGGGGAACAAGCGAGAGCTTGTGGCAAAACAGTTGACATCCAGTAAGGACTATGCTCGGCAAGGAGCATTATGGGCAAGCAATACTTAAAGGCCAGCGGGCCAATCCCCGGCGGGGGTGTGAAGGTACTGCCCCTAATGAGTGAATGCAAGTATAGTTTGCAATGAAAGGCTGCACAGCTGCAGTAGATACCAGAGGGAGTGTGTATTGCTTTGAGTGAATCCAGGCTGCAGCAAACCTCAGGAAAGCTGTTCCAGAACTGCACCGGTCTGCAAGGTAAGGTAACCAGTAAACCGTGGAGCGGATTCCTTACAATACTAAAGCAAGCCTCACCATTACCTAAAGTACAGCATAGAAGCCCAAAAATTACATCTATCTAATTATAAAATACATTGAACACACATCTATGCATAGCAGCATAGCCACAATCATTTAAAATAGTACAAAGAAAGGTTTTAAAACAATATCATTTCTTACCCTGTATGTATATATCTCTCTAGACATACATACATACATACATACAGTGGCAAGAAATGATGTACAATAAAAAAAAAAACACATGTAAAAAGCAACAAAAAACACAGTTACATTAAATACATTTCTTTAGTTCACTTACCATTACTTGACCCACTCACCGACTCCCGTTGAACAGCTTACTCACGAACCAATCCACGAACAGGAACCCATAAAATAATAAACCAGAAAATAATAAACATTAAAATAATAAAACACGACAATCCAGGGGTCTTCTACTTCTAATCCATCTTCATCTGTATTCTTCTATCTTCTTCCGGGGTCTTCTTCCCGTCTGCTGCCACGCCCTGGTCTTCTTTCTTCTCTGGAGGTCCTTCTTCCTTGGCGTCTGGCTTAAAAATGAGACGACATAGGCTTTTAAAGGCCTATGACGTCACATTTTCGTCATGGTTCCCACGGCCCTAATTGGGCCGTGAAAACCATGTGTTTTGGCCGATAAAAAAAAAATGATGACGTCACTTAAAGGCAATGAAAGCACAGCCAATCAGAATAGCTTTGCTTCAATTGCCTTTAAGATGACGTCATTAAAATAAACATGGCCGCCCTCACATGGTACGGTAGCCAATCAGAGCGTGGGAAGTCTATCCCTACTCTGATTGGTTCTAGTACCATGTGACAGGCTTTCAATGACGTCATATCCGTTCTTCCCCAAGCCTCTGTCACATGGTCTACTAGAGCCAATCAGAGTTGGGATGGAGTTCCCACGCTCTGATTGGCTGCCGTACCATGTGAGGCCGGCCATGTTTCTTTTAATGACGTCATCTTAAAGGCAATTGAAGCAAAGCCATTCTGATTGGCTGTGCCTTCATTGCCTTTAAGTGACGTCATCGTTTTTTTTTGCATCGGCCAAAACACATGGTTTTCACGGCCCAATCAGGGCCGTGGGAACCATGACGAAAATGTGACGTCATAGGACGAGGAAGGACCTCCGGAGAAGAAAGAAGACCAGGGCATGGCAGCAGATGGGAAGAAGACCCCGGAAGAAGATCGAAGAAACAAGAATACAGATGAAGATGGATTAGAAGTAGAAGACCCCTAGATTGTCGAGTTTTATTATTTTAATGTTTATTATTTTATGGGTTCCTGTTCGTGGATTGGTTCGTGAGTAAGCTGTTCAACGGGAGTCGGTGAGTGGGTCAAGTAATGGTAAGTGAACTAAAGAAATGTATTTAATGTAACTGTGTTTTTTGTTGCTTTTTACATGTGTTTTTTTTTTTATTGTACATCATTTCTTGCCACTGTATGTATGTATGTATGTATGTATGTATGTATGTATGTATGTATGTATGTCTAGAGAGATATATACTGTACATACAGGGTAAGAAATGATATTGTTTTAAAAGCTTTCTTTGCACTATTTTAAATGATTGTGGCTATGCTGCTATGCATAGATGTGTGTTCAATGTATTTTATAATTAGATAGATGTAATTTTTGGGCTTCTATGCTGTACTTTAGGTAATGGTGAGGCTTGCTTTAGTATATTGTAATTGTTGGTGTCCTATTTTGTATGATGGTAACTTGTTCTCTTTAACGGTTGCTATAGTTAATTGTGTAATTGGTATGGATGCTATTTTAATTGTTTTGGGATGTAATTCATGTATGTTAATTGATTGATGGTGACTTTATTGGATTACATAGTATACTTCTTTTGATGTAATGCTATTTTATTTGAAATATTGTATTGTTAACATTGATTTGCAGCGTCTACATGTAGCTTACATTTTATGCAGCATATTTACAATGTAAATGCAATGTTTTAAGTGGCATTTGAGACTTTGGATTGGCATTTGATGCTTTAGATTGGATGATTACATTTGATTTGTTTAGGAAATTGCATTGTATTTCATTGAGGATGTTATGGATAAGTGGTATTGCCATTGCCAGGATGGCTTAACCCCTTAATTACCTTTGCGGTTAGTACCCGCGAAGGCGATTAAGGGGTTCATTGATATGTGAATGTCATTGCAATGTATTGGCTATGTATTATTTTGGCAACGGACCACAAGTATGATGCTGGCGACGGGGCCTTCTTATTGATGAGGTTAGTAGAATTTTCTTTATTTTACTATGGTATTTAATGTGTTTAATAATGGCCAAATAATGTATTATCCCTATGTGGATAATAGTTATTTGGCACATTATTGTACGGTATGTGTTGGGGTGGGGGGAGGGGGTATTGGCCCCAAGGGTATGTGGGTAGGCCTCCCTTGTGGGTAGTGGGTGAGCGTGGTTAGGCCTCATGGGGTGGGGGGGTAGTGGGGTAGGGTATATGGGTGAGGGTGGGTTAACCCCTTAATGACTGTAGCGGTTAATAACCGCTATGGTGATTAAAGGGTTAGGGGACATTACATTGGATGTTTTCATTCTTGTGTCTGTTTTGCAGCAGCGGATGGGACATGGGCAGGATAAAGATGAGGATGACCTTCATCGTGGCAGCCGGACATGGGTGAGTGCTATATGTATTTAATGTATTTATTGTTCTGTGTGTATTTTAAATGGACAACAGCACTATTATCCATTTGTGGTTAATAGTAATGTTGCCCATTACTGTATTGTATGTTGTGTATTGCTATGTTTATTGGGGGCAATTGACCCCAATACACATACTATTGTGCGTTAACCCCTTCATTGCCTTAGCGGCTATCCGCTATGGTAATGAAGCAGCATTAATGTATTTTAATAATATTGTGCGGGAGCATGGGGTCCCCTGAGCTGAACCGCATTGATTTGTGGCTCAGAGACCCCCTGCTTCCCGAGTTACAGGCCCCGGGTTTGGGGCATCGGTTGCAGTGTCGACGCCATGTTTATTGCGGGCACGTAGCGTATGGGACGCTATAAACATGGCGGCGACACTGCCCACCCGATCACACATACCGGGGCCTGTAACTCAGGAAGCAGGGGGTCCCTGGTCCACAAAGCAATGCGGTTCAGCTCAGGGGACCCCCTGCTCACTGTACAGTATTATTAAAAAAATATTCATGCTGCTTCGCTACCATAGCAGATAGCCGCAAAGGTAAGGAACGAGTCTTTATTGATATGTGTGTTTTACTCATAGTGTAGATGTGCAGAGGGTCTCCGGAGCTGAACCGCTTTGGTTTTAGGTCCGGGGAACCCCTGCTTCCCGAGATACAGGCCCCTTTAGGGGGTGCCGGTATCCCTCTGCTTTGTTTACATTCCGCGGTCACGTGATCGGGAACTTTAAATGCAGAGGGATACCGGCACCTCATAAAGGGGCCTGTATCTCGAGAAGCAGGGGGTCCCCGGACCTGAAACCAATGCGGTTCAGCTCCGGAGACCCCCTGCACATGTACAGTATGAATAAAAATGGTTTTAAAAATAATTTTTAATGTGCCGATGTTTGCGCCGAGAGAGCAGCGGATCTCTCTCTGCTGCAAACACATCTCGGCAGGGGACGGCTTCTCGGCAGCTTCTCGCCAGGCAGCCGTCTCGCCACCGGTTACTAGCCATTTTATCAAATGGTAGTGGCGCATTCATTCGCCAGGGATTCACCCCTTACAGCATACAGCGAGTTTAACACGCCAAAAACATGGCTAATTGCTAAACTGGCTAATGCATTTTTTCGCTGCTTACTGCATGATGCCCTAAGAGCGCAAAGTGGCTTTTAAGGCCGATACAGGCTATTGTGCGATTCACTAACAAGTGATAACCGCGCTTTATCGGCCTTAAACGGCATTTTTCCAGCCCTGTGAAAAAAAATCCGTCCGATCAGGCAAAAAGCGACAAACGGGGCATTTTTTACCAGTCAGCGGGATTCACAAAGCAGCAATAACTCAACCGTGCTTTAAACGCACGCCAGAAAAATGCACCAGCTAAAGGCAGGCGCAAAGGCACACCATTTATACAACAGGCCGGCGGGAGTCCCTGGCTGATCCTGCGGGAGTCCGTGGCCCTCGGGTGATCCCCACGGGAGTCTGGGGGTCCCCGCTGGTACCAATCGTGTGTCCCCAAAAAATAAACAATACTTTTAAATAAATACACCCCCCTCCCTCCAAGACATACAGTACAGTAATGGGCAAAATTATTATTATCCAGATACGCATAATATTGCATTTGCCTATTTAAAATACAACATTAATAAGCATAAATAAAGTAAATAAATCTTGCACTCACCTCTGCCAGGCTGCCACAATGAAAGCTGTCCTCATCCTCATTACCGTTCATGTCATCACCTTAGCGGTTAGTAACTGCTATAGTAATTAAGTGGTTAACCCACCCTCTCCCACTACCCACCCGGTAGGTCTAACCACCCATTTTGGGGATAATACCCTCTTTACCCACACCCCCTCTACCCAAAATGTAAAAAAAAATACACACAACAGCCCTACTACCCACCTCTATGTACCCCAATAAACAGAATAATATTTAATAAACACCAATACACAACCCACCCCCTGTGCACCCACATAAAACCAATATTTTATTTTTTTACACACGGGATTAATACCACACGCCGACGGGGGTCCCCGGTGGTCCCCACAGGTGTCCGCGGGCCACACAGTGCACCCCGGGGGGTACCCAAGGGTGTTTGGGGGTCCCCGCTAGGCTCCGTGGGCCTCCAGGTGGTCCCCGCGGGTGTCCATGGGCCCCAATGGGGACCACGGATGGTCTCAGGGGTCTCAGAATTGTCCCAATGGGTGTCTGGGGGCCCTCGGGTGGTTCCCACTGGGGTCTGGGGGCCCTCGAGTGGTTCCCATGGGTGTCTGTGGGCCCCCACAGCTTTGGGTCCCCCAGTTCTTCCTTACAGGTGTCCCCCGTGGGTCCTCGGGTGGTTCCTGCGGGCATCCATGGGTCCTCGGGTGGTACCAGTGCTCGACACACACACCCTTTTTTTGTCTTTTCAAAGCGCGGTCCCGCCATAGCACTCCGTGTGCGCACTAGGGGCAGCCACATAGGGATTCAGCAATTTGTTCTTGTCGCGAGCTCCATCGTACGGGCAATAATCCCAGCCTTAGGCCTCGGGCATGGTGCCTCGGGCCGCGCTGATCCACGCTCCTGCTCTGCCTTGCCTGCTCAAAATGGTGCTTTTTTCTGTCCTGGCAGGCGAGGCAGTGAGTGCGCTCTGGGAGCGGGGCGGAGGCGGGCGGAGGCGTGTCAGTAGGCGGAGCGGGAGGCGGGGCTAGTCCCTCGCTACCATTGGATGTGAGCGGTCACGTGACCGCTCCTCCGCTTCCCCGAGCGGCAAATTTCAAACTTCCCTGACTGCTCAAATTTTCTGAGCCTCCGCACGCATCAGCGCGCATGCGGAAGCTAAAGCTGCGCTGATGACAGATGCAGGGGGTTAGTGCATCTGCTCAGCCCGCCTCAGTGAGGCTGAACCTACTATGTCCCAGGCCTAACAAGCTTTCCAACCTCTCAGGTTCCTTCATCAGATCTGAAATGGCAGAAATACAGAAAACAGTGCATATTATATACAGGATTTGTGAGAGGGATATCTTGTTGCAATGGATATTGAGAGGAAGTTGGACAGTAAGGTAAGATGGTAGAACTCAGGTGGGAAAATTAACAGGGGAGGCATAAAAGGCCACTCTGTTGTAAATTAAATGTAAAAGATAAATGTGAAGATAGATGTGTGTGTTGTGCAGGTCAGGCCTGTTGTATGTGCGCGTGTGTTTAATTTTCAGTAAATGTGTCTGCGGGTCCCTGTGTGTTTCTGGGAAATACATTGTGTGCGTATGTGGAAAGTGTGTGGTTGTTTATTTGTATGTGGTGGACGTATCAGGTGTGTGCTTGTGTTTAGGGTGGCTACATACACATGTAGCCGACATTATTGCATCCATGGCTGTTTGATAACGGGTGCAATAATGTCGGCTACACCTGTATATAATGGGCATATGTGGGGATCAGCGGCCCCCTAATATCAGGGCTGATAGGATTCACTTGCCCCCCCAAGTAAAAATCCACCAGCCAGCACCTGGGGAGTGGGGAGAGGGGGGGGGGAAGAAGACAAGGGGGAGGGAGAATGTCAGGGAGAGAGGGAGGAGGAGAGGCATATAGAGAGTATGGTGAGGGGGGGGGGGTAGAGACAGAGAATGGCGGGGGGGGGGAGACAGAGGGAATGGCAGGGGAGAGAGACTGAGAATTGCAGGGGGGGGGGGAAGAGACAGAGAGAGAATGGGAGGGAGAGAGGGAGTATGAATAATACACAAAGGGAGCCAAGCACCGTAAAATGGTAAAGATAGAATTATTGCAAAAAGGTCATTTAGTGACTATGACAGTCAGAGTATCCCACGTTTCAGTGCAGTGCACCTACATCAGGCATGTTTGTGTGTTATTCTGTTCCTTGACTAGGATTTTTTGCCTGTAGCACTCACTTTTTGCAGTTCTTTATCTCCCAGTCCCCACTACCTAGGGGCTTACCAAGTTGCCTTTTCCTGATTCCCTTTTTCTAGTATGAATAATACAGCATGAATGGGGACGTTATTAAACAAGTATATTTATTTTTTTAGTGACGGCTTTTGTTTTATAAATACATTTTTAATGTGTCCCGGTTTTGAATTTTTTTTAAATCTGGACACCCTAACTAATGCAAACTTGAGATTTATTTTGTTTGGTGCCAACACTGGTACTGGGAGCATCTTGATGACATACACACGTCCCACATAGTCTAAAGCAATGGAAGGTACTGTATGGTGGATCCTTTTTATCAGTTAACTGTGAATACTCAACTTAATGTTATCGCACTCACGTTAATCTTTTTACAGTATTTTGGAAGTAATTTAAAATTGTGTGTGTTCTGATGCTTAAAGCAGCAGTCCAATCTGCCATTTCTTTAATTTCATTTAATTTTTTTCCCTTTAATATCTGCATCAATACAAGCCATACACTAAGAAATTAGCTAAATTGCCAATCGATCCATTCTCCTGTGATCGATCGGTGAAGATTTGGCTTGGGGGTTCACTAAATGGCTGTCAGTGCAGCAGAAGAGAACCAAAGATGTAAGGTTCTGTGGTGAAGGTCATGTGACCAGGCAGTCACTAGATACTATTGGTGCACTACTAGAGAGAGGGCAGGGCTCAAAAAGGGTGTGCCAGAGCCTGTTTCAGAAGAGGAAGGGGATGTGACTTTGTAAATGGTTGCTATAGAAACAAAAACATTGTAATACATTAAAAATGGAATTCAGAGTTGTTGTTTTTTTAAATGCTACAACTATTTTCTTATAGTACAGAACTGATTATTTAAAAAAAAACACACATAGGATATTGCTTGGTCTGAAACAGTAGGTCTTTCAGAGCACATTTGACAATATGTGCAGAGAGATGAGGGCAATGGGGAAACCGAAATGAAAGGTGGTTATTTATTCAACAGCCATTATGCCCATCAGTACGATCTCAGTTAAATAAATAACCCCCAAAGAAAAAAACAAGGTTGACACACCCATGGAGAGACCAAGACACAAAGAAAGAAGCCCTTTAAGACATAAACATATACTGTACGAGTACATGAGAGAGAGAGATAAGGAGAGAGATTTACAAAGAGAGTTAAAGAATAATAGAGCTAAACTGCTGATCTGGACAAACCAATATTCTTAGTGACTTCTTCATTTATAGTATGTTATTTTAATGCGCCTTATTTAATATCCTATTTGATACAAATCACATGTAAATACATGATATTTTCACATTAAAGTTCTGCCTTTATTTTACCCCCCATCCCCACAAAAAATGGATTTGGAGGTAGTTAGAATTTAAAATCACATTTCAAATGTTTTCCAGTGAACAGTAACAACAGATACAGTGTGCAGCCACATTATTTAAAATAAAGGCTACAGTCAGAGCAGAGAACCTTTCAGCGACTTCTCCACCCACCTCCTCCCACCAGAAGTCCCTGGAGGCACAAGATATTAAAGGGTTTAAGATTAACAGTGAAATATTTTGGTATAAGAAGTTTATTAATTTCCACATTTTGGGTTTTGCTGGTCCTTTGTAACCGATTCTGCCCTCAATATTGCACTTATGTAAAGCAATGATCATGCAAGCAGTTCAATGCATTTCCTTGACAATGTATGCGTTTCCCATTCACTATCATTCTTCAATGTCCATTTTCTTGCTCATTACTCCCTTTTCTGTAGCTTTTTTGTTTCTATTTCTTGATCGTTACGGGGTTAGCAGGTTTCATATGTTGGAGGCAGACGCTAATGGAAATGTAGCCAGGTTTCCCATAGTACCTCTTACCTGCCGGACCGGGTTGCTAGGGATGTTGCAGGGTGGTTGCTGACAGGCGAGCGGGTCGCCGGAGATCCGTCAGGTAGACACGATCAGGACACCGCCATATTCAGGATCTTCGCGCATGCGCAGTGAGCTCCCTAATTGCGACGGCCATTACCACAAGCTCTGCAGGGGAACTACAAGTCCCAGCAGCACAAGGGGCTGCACCACCACATGTTGCCAGGCAGCCAATAGGGCTAGGAGAATCTAGGCAGTAGGAGATTGATACTTTTGGCATGCCTGAGACCACGCCAGTCGGAGCAGGGACGCAGAGGGGTCAGGTAGTATCTGGGTGCAAGTGGCTCCCAGACTAGGCCAGAAACCCCCCGTTAGGCCCCAAATCACCCCAGATTGTGACTGCTACAGGGAAGCCCATAGTTAGGGACATTTCCCCAGTAGCTGCCCATAGTCAGTGTATAGCACCGATGAGACGTCATGCGGTGATTGCGGCCTGTGGTCTGGGACCAGGCCACCTACTCTGCATAGACACTTAAAGGTGAGACCCTCCTACTGGAGTTCACCCAATGCAGAGGCGGACGCCATTGCAGACGACGTCGCTGTTTCAGTGGATCCCCATTTGTTAATCTGCAGTACCCGGGTGCTGGAGCCCCGGGCAGGTACCTCAACCAGTGCACCAACATTCCACGGGATAGTGCTATCTCCTACACTTTTGGGTGGGCCCTGATATTGGGAAAGCACATCAGGGATATTGGTGCCAAGCACCCTATGTACATTGGGGACACTCATCTGGTGTAATTGGATTGTGTGTGTGGGCTATATACTCTGGGATACAGGTTGATTATCCTAAGTTCAGTTAAACCAGTTCTTATATACACTGTGTGTGGTTATTATTGGTATTGTTCCTGTGAGGGGCTTATCCCATCACGTTAGGATCCCTCGCAGGTGGAGGCGCTGCACCAAGGCAAATGAGATATCACCCCAGGCTCCCAGTGGCGGAGGTTCAAGCCTTTTGGTAGTCAAACAGGTAATAGCAGTACTGGTGGTTCCTTCCCAGACAAGGGGGAAAAGGGGCTACAGAAAGATTAGCTAATTTTGTACAAGTGTCAAGGTGCACATCCTGAGATGTATAATTAGACTCCTTAGAGAGACTACCTTAGACACACAAACACAAATAAACAAAGACAAACAATATACTTACGGACCCGGCAAATAGTTGGTGATAAAGGAAAATACCAGATTATGCTACTGTATAGTGGTACAGAACAAGACAAGCTTGGTAATGTATGCTCTACAGCAGGCCTGCACAACTCGTAAAGTGCGAAGGGCCGAACTGCTCCAAGGAAAAATAAATTGGGCCGCACGGGTAAAATCATCATCATCATCATCATCATCTCTCCTCCAGCACCCATAATCATCCTCATATCTCCCCCAGAACCCAACACTATCAACCATTGCGATACTCCCCATCTATCTCTCATACCCCCATCTCTCCCCCTCACCCACACACAATACACCCCTCCACATCAAACACACAATACCCCCCTCCACATCAAACACACAATACCCCCCTACACCCCACACACATCCCACCACCCCCTGCAGCTCACATCCCTCCCCCCTGCAGCTCACATCCCTCCCCCCTGCAGCTCACATCCCTCTGCCCCCTTGCACCTCACATCCCTCTGCCCCCTTGCACCTCACATCCCTCCCCCCTGCAGCTCACATCCCTCTGCCCCCTTGCACCTCACATCCCTCTCCCCCCTTGCACCTCACATCCCTCTCCCCCCTTGCACCTCACATCCCTCTCCCCCCTTGCACCTCACATCCCTCTCCCTACTTGCACCTCACATCCCTCTCCCCCCCTGAACCTCACATCCCTCTCCCCCCTTGCACCTCACATCCCTCTTCCCCCTTGCACCTCACATCCCTCTCCCCCCCTGAACCTCACATCCCTCTCCCCCCTTGAACCTCACATCCCTCTCCCCCCCTGAACCTCACATCCCTCTCCCCCCTTGCACCTCACATCCCTCTCCCCCCCCTTGCACCTCACATCCCTCTCCCCCCCTTGCACCTCACATCCCTCTCCCCCCCTTGCACCTCACATCCCTCTCCCCCCCTTGCACCTCACATCACTCTCCCCCCCTTGCACCTCACATCACTCTCCCCCTTGGGTGGGTGACAGTGACTGGGTGACAGTGACTGGGTGGGACACAGTGACTGGGTGGGTGACAGTGACTGGGTGGGTGGGTGACAGTGACTGGGTGGGTGACAGTGACTGGGTGGGTGACAGTGACTGGGTGGATAGGTGGGTGACAGTGACTGGGTGGGTGACAGTGACTGGGTGGGTGACAGTGACTGGGTGGGTGACAGTGACTATGACAGTGACTGGGTGGGTGGGTGACAGTGACTGGGTGGGTGACTGGGTGGGTGGGTGACAGTGACTGGGTGGGTGGGTGACAGTGACTGGGTGGGTGGGTGACAGTGACTGGGTGACAGGGTGACAGTGAGTGGGTGGGTGACAGTGACCTTGACAGTGACTGGGTGGGTGGGTGACAGTGACTTGACAGTGACTGGGTGACAGTGACTGGGTGGGTGACAGTGGGTGGGTGGGTGGGTGACAGTGACTGGGTGGGTGACAGTGACTGGGTGGGTGGGTGACAGTGACCTTGACAGTGACTGGGTGGGTGGGTGACAGTGACTTGACAGTGACTGGGTGACAGTGACTGGGTGGGTGGGTGACAGTGGGTGGGTGGGTGACAGTGACTGGGTGGGTGACAGTGACTTGACAGTGACTGGGTGGGTGGGTGATAGTGACTGGGTGGGTGACAGTGACTGGGTGGGTGACAGTGACTGGGTGGATAGGTGGGTGACAGTGACTGGGTGGGTGACAGTGACTGGGTGGGTGACAGTGACTGGGTGGGTGACAGTGACTGGGTGGGTGACAGTGACTGGGTGGGTGACAGTGACTGGGTGGGTGACAGTGACTGGGTGGGTGACAGTGACTATGACAGTGACTGGGTGGGTGACAGTGACTGGGTGGGTGACAGTGACTGGGTGGGTGACAGTGACGGGGTGGGACACAGTGACTGGGTGGGAAGAGTGACAGGGTGGGACACAGTGACAGGGTGGGACAGTGACTGGGTGGGTGGGTGACAGTGACACTGACAGTGGGTGGGTGGGTGACAGTGACTGGGTGGGTGGGTGACTGGGTGACAGGGACTGGGTGACAGGGTGACAGTGACTGGGTGGGTGACAGTGACTGGGTGGGTGGGTGACAGTGACTGGGTGGGTGGGTGACAGTGACTTGACAGTGACTGGGTGACAGTGACTGGGTGGGTGGGTGACAGTGACTTGACAGTGACTGGGTGACAGTGACTGGGTGGGTGACAGTGGGTGGGTAGGTGACAGTGACTGGGTGGGTGACAGTGACTTGACAGTGACTGGGTGGATGACAGTGACTTGGGTGACAGTGACTTGGGTGACAGTGACTAACAGTGACAGTGACTTACCTTGACCCGGGTGGGTGCAGGTTGCCGCCGGACGCTTGCTCCTCCTGCCCCCGATATCCCTGCGGCAGCTGCCTGGGACGGGAGGTGGGCTTGGGGGCGCGGGTTGGGGGAAGGGGGGGGAGGAGGGCACGGGAGGTGAGCTCGTGGGGGACGCGAGAAGCTGGCCGCGGAGGGAAGCGGTGAGAAGCAGGCCGCTGGAGGAGCTGAATTATTTAATTATTACTTCCCCCTCCAGCCCACGTTGGGAGCAGGGGGGGGAGCGGGCCCGCAGAGGAGCTGCATGTTGCTTCCCCTTCCGCCCCGCGTTGGGAGCAGGGAAGGGGGAGGGGAGCGGGCACGCAGAGGAGCTGTGTGTTGCTTCCCCCTCCGGCCCACGTTGGGAGCAGGGGGGGGGAGCGGGCCCGCAGAGGAGCTGCATGTTGCTTCCCCTTCCGCCCCGCGTTGGGAGCAGGGAAGGGGGGGGGACGGAGCGGGCCTAGCGCATGCGCGCCGGGACCGCAGGGAATTGGCGCCATTTTTTTTTCAAAGGTTTTTTTTTTTTCAGTTTTTTTTTTTTTTTTAAATTTTTTTTTTTTCAAAGTTTTTTTTTTTTTTTTAAATCTCATCGAGGGCCACACAGAGAGGCCAGGCGGGCCGCATGCGGCCCGCGGGCCGCGTGTTGTGCAGCCCTGGTTTAAGGTGTTAGTTATTTTTTTACTCGTTCATATTTGTTTGTCTGAAGTTGATTTTTAGAGGGGATAACACCTTTAAGATAAATTGTGTAGCTATTTAGATTTAGCCGCCATTTTTTTTTAGGGTCTCGTTAGCACTGTGGTCTAAACCCCATAGAAAACTCTCTTTAATTTGGTGTCAAATTCAGTAACCTACGAATTGCTCGCAGAAGGATTTACAAGAAAATTACCTTCTCAAATGCAATTTTGTTTCCTTGCATACACTTTAAAGCAAATATACATTGTTAAAGCTAAGGTGCATTTGCACAGGATTATTGGCCACACTTTTAGCAATAATTTGGAAAAACTCCATATTTATTTTAAAAGCAAAGCGTTTAGGTACCTGATAGGAGAGGCAAGACATTTTAATCCACAAAAAACTTGAAGCATGGATAATCTATAGATGTGGGATTTTAGTCATAAATTGATAAATGATTGAATTTAATAATGTACCTGCTCTGCATTAATAAAAGAAATTAACCTTGTATTTAACAGTGCTGTATCTTAAAGCTGCAGTTCAAGCTGCCGTTTAAATAGCTAAAAAATAAAAAGATCCGTTCTCCTGTAATCGATCGCTGAAGATTCGACTCAGGGCTTCTTTATATCACTGTTACTGCTGTAAAACAGTACCCACAATGCAAAGTTGTGTGTGGAAGATCATGTGACCAGGCAGGCACTAGATAGAGAGAGGGCAGGGCTCAAGAGCCAGAGCCTGTCTCTGAAGGGGAAGGGGGTGTGACTTTGTAAATGGTTTCTATAGAAACAAAACATTAGAATACATTTAAAATGTCTTTAAAATTATTTTTATTTTTTAAATGCTTCAAGTATTTTCTCATAGTACAGAACTGCTTTTTTATTTTATCTATTTTTCTAAACACATGTACAGTAGGCTATTGCTTGAACTGCAGCTTTAATTAACTAGTCTACCCCTTTACTGCAAAATAGCATTTTAATTATTTTTTTTTGCAATACATGACACCCATTTAATAGCACTTGGCATGGTGAAGTTTAGATCTGTTTCCCCAGAATCTACACAATTCAGTACTCTGAACTGTCTCCTCTAGTGTTTTAGATCACTGGTCTATGGGTATATACACTACTTTCAGTAATAAGTCAAGTGCAGTGCAATGCACAAGCAATTGCGGTATCTAAAACAGGACCAGACTTGTACAGCTCATAACGTCGACTTGTGTGTAGCAACCATTTAGCAA
Organism: Ascaphus truei; assembly: GCF_040206685.1. Lineage (NCBI taxonomy): Eukaryota > Metazoa > Chordata > Amphibia > Anura > Ascaphidae > Ascaphus > Ascaphus truei. The sequence goes on along the minus strand of NW_027456618.1, from coordinate 350,708 downwards.
CCTGGGAAGATGTCCCAAAGGAAATGGTATAAAGAGTGTTTCCTTCTCATCGTGCTTTAACCAAAATTAAAACATAACCCCTTTTCTGCGTTTTATAAAATAATAGGGACATAAAAGCACCAAGAAAAGCTGGTTGTATATCTAGGGAAATTGCATCTATTTAGTTTGGAAAACATGTTGGAATTAATTGTTTCATGTTTTATTGTTCTGTCGAGGTTGTAATCCTATTTTTTTGCAGGATTAAGAAGAGTAAATATTTATTGCAGACCTAGAGTAATGGAAGGTACTTTGTTTAAAGGTGCAATCAGTAATATTTTATTTTACAATACATGTTTTTTTTATGGACCTTTTCAAATATCCATGTAATGTTATCTACAGCCATTTTCTTATTTTCTCCTCACCGGTCTTTTTAATGCAGTAGCACTCCAGGGATATGTTTTTAGTTTATATTGTTAAAGTGTATGAAGTGGCTGCTGTTTCTTCTTCAGAAATAATGGTCCGGTTGCGTAATGATTTTAAAGTGTATTCTCTCAGGTTAAATGAGAATGAAAAGAAATAATAAACATAATATTTGTTACAGTAATTTGCTCTTGTATTTAAAAAAAAATACACATTTGTTTAAGGGGTTATATCTTTAATTGCATTAAGGGAAAAGAAAAGGCAGATTGCAAATAGAAAACAGAACTGGAATGTAATCGCTTGTTGACTAGGCACAATGACACTGATCAATATTGAAATAAATCTTCTGTATTATAGAAATGACTTCCGTTCAGAGATGAACGTCAAATTCTACTTTCACTTGTTAGGTGTTTGTGCAGATTATTATTTGAAATATCCAATATCCACATTTTGTGTGTGTCTGTTTGTTTTAGATGTTTGATCGGCTTGGGTGGACATCACCACACTGCAGGGGAAGGGGAGATGTGATGCGTCATGTGGAAGATGTGCAGCCCTTTAAAAAACAAGTTAGGCTTGTCCGGTGAACACCACTGCCCTGCTCCTCTGCTGCAAAAAATGCTGCAAGGAGCCTGCACAAGGGAGGAAATTGCCCAGACATTAGAAGGATTGCGCAGAAGCTGTAAAGCTTGCAGAGGTTTGAAAGTCTGCCAAAATAACCAGTTGGTCTATTTCACTTGCTTGAAATGGATGCTGGTTCAGGAAAGGGTGCGATCTCTAAAAGTACAAGGGAGTTAGCCGGTGTTTGCTGTTTTTGCTCTGTTTTGTTTTTCATAAAAAGAGATGGCTACAATTCACCTACAGGCAGTCCTCGGTTATCCAACGGAATCCGTTCTGGAAGTAGCGTTGGATAGTGAAACCGTTGTAAAGTGAGTCCCATGTTAATCAGTGGCGGTGAGCGTTGTATAACGCATTCCGGCGTCGAAAAACATTGTAAAGCGTTGGATATGCCATTTGTTGTAAAGTGAAACGTTGGATAACGAGGACTACCTGTATATGTCTATCTGTGTCTACCATTAAAAAGAAGGCTGCAAGGAAAATGAAATATTCCACTGCCTGTGAAAAAAACAGCTTTGGAGAATAAAAAAAACCTGTGAGGACTGCCTCAAGCAAGCAGCAAAGGAACATGTGAGTCAATGGTTGATTTTAATGTTGTGGATAAAGGATGCAGTAACTCAGGGAACTGAGGCAGCAGCCTCCATGTCTGCAAACAAAGGTCAAAAACGCATTACGTCACAGACCAGTCTGGAGAAACTAGATAACAACTCTGAGGAGTCAGAAGAGCAACAATTCTGCAGCATGGAAGCAGATTTTGACTCATTAGATAATGACTATTCCACTGAAGAATCGTCAACGTTTGATTTGGAGCTCATTAAGGCGGTGAGTGAAGTGCTGCACTTAGAGAATGAGTCTGTACCTACAGAACCAAAGAATCATATTGTTAGAGGCCTCCACATAAAGCTTAGAACCTTTTTTTTTTATGCATGATGTTGTGATGGTGAAGGACATGGTAAAGAATGAATGAGAGTTGTGATGTTTAGAAAATTCACCAGTGTGTATGCATTCGGGAAGGAGGATGTGGAAGCCTTGGATTCACCTCCTAAGGTGGATATCACAATATCTAGATTTGCAAGACATACAGTACATTACAGTGCTTCCAATGGATGACATTAGGGACTCTATGGATAGGTGCATGAAAGGGATTTTGAGAAGATCCTTTACAGCTGCAGGAGCAGCATGTAAGATGGCAGTAGCCATAACTTTGGTCTCTCAGGCACTGAAACTGTGGATTGCAAATGTAGAAGAGGCTGTAGAGCAAGGAGTTAAAAGATCTCAGATCGTCAAAGCACTCTCTGAGCTGAAGTTGGCAGTTGAGAGGCATCATTGGACTCCGTAAAACAAGCAGCAAGAGCAATGGCTGTGTCAGTTGCAGCTAGGAGAGCTGCGACCTTTGCAGGCGGATTCCGCTTCTAAAAAATAATTTATGCAGGATTCCCTTCGAAGGTCAAAACCTTTTTGGGAAAGAATTGGACACAATAATAGAGAAAGAGTCAGTAGGAAAGAGAATTTTCCTACCACAAGAGACTGAGATTTGGAAATTCTGCTATGATGAGGGAGAGAACCAACACCCGGAACATGAGGTCATATAGACTTGGAAGAGGGTATTTAAGGGCACCCACATGGCGGGTGGTCAAAGTTCTATTTTTTTTTTGTGGTCCAAGAAGAGGTGGCCCCTCATCTAAAATGTCTGTAAGGTTTGCATGAAACGAGAATGGCTCAGGCAACCCGTGTCGGAGGAAGACTCCATCAATTTTGGGAAGTCTGGGTCTGAACCATTTCGGACACTTTGGTGCAAAGTTTTGTTTTCAACGGTAATTGTATAGAATTCATAAACCTGCGACACAGAAATTAAAAACATCACAACTGTCAGCAGACAAACCGGCCGCTCTTGCACTAAAAGCAAGTGTAAAAAAATGAATCGACAACAGGGCAATTCAGCCAGTACCAAGATCAGAAAGATTTCAAGGAATGTTTTCCATGATCCATGTAAGAAACGCGATGGGGACATTCAGAACTATTCTGGATTTAAGACGAGTTACCACTGCTCAATATAAAGAAATTCAGGATGAAATCATTGAAAACAATCATTGCAGCAGTGGAACAAGGGGATTGGTGTAGTCACAAGAAGTAATATACTGAGGGAGTACCGTATATTACTATGGTGTGGAGATACACACACACACACCATTCATCAACACAAATGGAGGCTAAAACTCAAACTTTCTCAAACCAGCTCATTTGTGAATTTAACACCGGCTGCATGAAATTCTTTGTTTTCTCCCAAAAACTATTTTTATAGGCTTATTCACTGAAATGCAATTATCAATTATTATGGCCTTTGTTAGTTACCCGTGTGTGTGTATATGTGTATGTAAGTATTACATGTGCATGCACACGTGCGTGTCTAGATGGCCATCTGCATCATCATGCAGCCTTGATACGCGACGCCGAGCTGCTGTGCACAATTTTTCCCTGCCAAAAACCTGATTACCAACTGATTTGGGATTCCCTACTCCACGCGGACGCCGAGGTTTGCTGCCAGTGCCAGTTACATTTCCATTTTGTGAGAATAAATATTTGCACAGATTTATGCTATGTGGCGCGCGCTTCTTTTTTCCTGTTGGATATTATTGCGGATGTGGTTGATCCCCTGAGAAGTTGCGGAGACGTCACGGCACTGTATATTTAATTTTTACATTTTACCACGGACATATTTATGTGGACATCTTATTCAATTGTGATTTTATTTTCTATTTTTCATGACTTATTTAATTATTTTTTTTTAACATATTTGAGCACTTTCACATTTGTTCATATTGGTATATTCTGTCATTTACATCTTCATAAATGATAGCAGCACGTATTCTATAATTATATACCTTACTTTGGGGTTTATTTGTTATTCTAAGATCTTTTATTGGATGCACTGAATGACTGCTTACGTTTTGTGTGTGTGTGTGTGTGTGTGTATATACATATATATACAAATGTAAATACAACTGTATGCTCATCTGCATGTCTTAGGCAGGTCTGCAACCCCGCCTTTCACCATTATCACCCAGCACACAGCACTTCCACTGTAGCAAGGGATTCTGGGGAATGACATGCAAATGAGCACACAGTGCCACTTTTTGCTTCAAAAATCATTTTTAACATGGTTCCCTATAGGCTTAAGCTTGCTGCATGGTCACAGCTTTGAGCATATATATACACACACACACACACACACACACCCTGGTGAAGTCGCTTTCACTATTGCGCCGAAACGCGTAGGGTTACGCCATTAGAACTGTTTGAAGGAGTACCCTACCAAGCTAAGGAGCTGTGGAACCAGAAAGGCAGCACGAGGTTGCCGAGGGACGGCTCTGTGAGCGCACAGATTCGGAGCACCTACTGGTTGCACAGGCGGACACGCATCATACCCACCACCACCACCACCACCACGAGCATCCAGCTCTTCATCGGAGGTGAACCGGATGAATACTTGCTATCATCCAGACTGTTGTATATACAGTTCTATGTGCAAGTTCTGTCCATCTTTGCGAGTGGCATGTTTTTATATTTGGAATCTTATTAAATGGTAATACCGAGTTACTCTATGGAGGCTATAGTGTCGTTTGTTTTGCAATATATTAGAAAATCAATACTAGAAACAAAAAGCCACTCGCCCGGGTGGGGGGGGTGGGGAAAGGCACTTCAGGGTCTTCCTCTGTGCAACCCGAGTGAAAATGGCTGCGCGGTGTCAAATGTCACGTTGTCATGGCAATGCGGTGTCATTTGACCCTGCGCAGCCATTTTCACACGAGTTGCCGTGGAGACACTGAAGTTTGAGGGAGGGACACAGGAGAATGTCGGGAGACGCCGCACCCCGCCGCCGGTAATACTTGACAGCGGGCAAAATGCACTCGCTCCTGTAAGTGTGAATGATAATATGCTGTCCTCGGATGGATCAATACATCCCCAAGTTTCATCTAAAACCACCTCTTTCTAGATAAGATTTTATAGGTATGCATTACCAAAGATTACATTTTCAATTCATACCAAAAGAGAAAAAAAACACATGGTTGGGGAACTTGGAGTTTTATGCTTTAATTCACTAAAGATTTGTAAATCTTTCAAACGGTTGTGCTTTTTTGCGATATTACATACTGTAAAGCTTCAGAGTGCTGTGAATGGGGAATTTTTATGCCTAGCAATATATCTGCAAATTACTTTGTTCTGTTTGGAGATTGTGGCCCATGTTTATTAAGTGGTACTAGGCCCAAATCCACAGAGGTCCGTTAAGTGACTTATTAAACGCTGACCTAAATGGATGTCCCGTTATTCCTCAACATGTATCTTCACAACTCAAGAATGTCAGATTATGTTCTCGGCCAGAAAGTGCATTGCATTAACTAGAACGGACGCTTGTGCTAGTGAGATGAAAAAGAGGCGTTACCCCTGATGACGCATATCCACAAAGGTACGTTAAAAGTAACGCAAGGATTTAACGAGAACACGTTTGGTACATTACCTAGTGACTTGTATACCTCCCCAAATATCCCTTTTATACAACAGGTGGAGAAATACCTGTGAACACACCTGAGATACCTTGAAATATGCACATTTTTATATCTTTAATATACCTTGCATATCCAAATTGGCTCCTCTTTCAGGGTCTGACTATGAGTAACGCCACCTTTAGGAAAGACCTGTTTAGCAGCATGTTATTTAAGGCTAACGCAAGGTTGTGCCATCTCTGCATAGCGTATTTAGCTTTGGATATGCATTAACCTCCAGAAAAAGAGCATCCATTACAGATTTTGCTACTAATGGTGTTATGAACCCTGAGTTAACCACCTCGGTGCATCTGGCCTGAAGACATGAGATGCCTTGCTTCTTATTATGGCATAACACTGCTTACTAAATATGAGCCTATACCTTTTCATGTAGCTTCCAAATATATGTGCTGATGCAAGTTTAACAGTGTATATTAATGTTATAAATATTACCAAGTACACTCATAGAAAATAATAGGAGCAGTAGATATATTATTTGTATTGTTCCTAATGCTTTAGATGTAGAAATTGTACTTGATATTGCTGATGCTGATATGTACTCTATGCAATTGTGAAAAATTTAAACTAAGATAGTTATTGTTTAGCCAATGCTTTTTGTACTAAGTCATTGGTAACATTATACGGTAATACTTTTCGTTGGACAAGCATTTCCCTCTTCAGAAGCGTGTGTGTGTGCGTGCGTGCGTGCGTGTGTGTGTGTGTGTATATTGCTGACCTGAGGAAGAGAGGAGAACTCTCGAAAGCTTATTAACACGGCTATTTACTGATATATATATATATATATATATATATATATATATATATATATATATATATATATATATATATATATATAGTTATACGTTACCGTTCCAAGGATTGGTAAACAAGAGACAGCACTCAATGTTGAAAATCAAAGTGTATTAGTGAAAGCAAAAATACATCCAGAAACCCAACGTTTCGGTCCTACAGAATGGGACCTTCCTCAGGGGGATACAAAGATCCCTTTGTATCCCCCTGAGGAAGGTCCCATTCTGTAGGACCGAAACGTTGGGTTTCTGGATGTATTTTTGCTTTCACTAATACACTTTGATTTTCAACATTGAGTGCTGTCTCTTGTTTACCAATCCTTGGAACGGTAACGTATAACTACATTCTCTATATGGGACGTGCACCTGTGGCTTACCAGCACCTATTGGAGTACCAACTGCCTTATCTGACTATATATATATATATAGTGTTCGACAAACCTATACATTTGCTCGCCCCGGGCGAGTGGATTTAACATCGTGGCAAGCTCCTATTGGCCCAAGCAGCATACGTTTGGTACTAGGTGGCGAGTAGATTTTTTGGTGATTTGTCAACCACTGTGTGTGTGTGTGTGTGTGTGTGTGTGTGTGTGTGTGTGTGTGTGTGTGTGTGTGTGTGTGTATGTATATGTATATGTATATGTATATATATATATATATATATATATATATATATATATATATATATATATATATATATATATATATATATATAATCAATGTATATATATATATATATATATAATCAATGTATATATATATATATATATATATATATATATATATATATATATAATCAATGTATATATATATATATATATATATATATATATATATATATATATATATATAATCAGACGTGAGTCTTCTTTTTCATTGAAAACACTGTAGGCATATAATGAAATTCCTGAATGATCTCCCTTGGGTCAGCTTAATTAAAATTAATTCTCGGACAGGAGTGTACATAATACCAATGTGCAAAGTTTTGCACAAAAAGTTCAGATTTGAGTAGATTTTGAATTCAGTGTTCTGCATAAGTACAGTACCATAAATGTATCCAGTAGATGGCATAGATGCTACAGCACATAGAAATTACTCGTTTGTATTTTTCCATGTTTTGGGATGGTTATAATATTTCCTTTGCCTTTTTGTTGGTTTTGCTGACTGGTGTTTAAATATGTATTAAATTATTTTTGGGACAGAAATGCAAATAAAAGAACAGAATGATGAATCATTTGCTTTACTGTAGTGTTTTTTTTTTTTTTTTAAACAAGTTTGGTTGCATCACAAATGTACATTAGGCAGAAATTCTCAATAATATTAGTATAATTTGCTCACATTATTAGTGTATTGTCCGACTTGACATAAAATAGAGAAAAGACCTCTTTCTCTTTCAAATACAAAAAAAAATTATGGGCGGATTCGAAATCTGAACGTTGCAAACTTTAGAGTTCATTGTGTGTTTTTATTTATGAATAAATTAGGCAAAATGTTTAGTTTGCGACCAAAAGCTGAATTTTTGTTTTTAGAACTAAAACATTAGTGACAGCCATCTCTTACTCAAAATATTAATACAATAAAAATAATATGCCTATCATTATAATCGTTTTCTGTTACTGCTTCATATTAATGGTACAGGAGCGTATGTGAATTCACCACCCAGATTTCAGACCCGTGTATAATAGATTGCAATATACAGGGAGAAGATGCAATCATTGATCTCTTTCATAGACTTCAATTTGACTCCACAGAATATCTCTAACAAGGCCTTTACACATTTGCTCTTAACAGGTACCTTCTAAAGGTGCGGAAATGTGAGATTTTTTTTTTAGAATACCCTTTGTCCCTATTTAATATTCATTGTTTGCATTTCTGAAATCTGAAAAACAATTTCATTTGACCGGTAGAGTATATATAGAGATTAATGAGCCAAGATATATTTTCAGTATTCTTTCTATTAATATTGAAGGAGCCCACCTTTTTGTTTTACATGTAGAGCAGGCCTGCACAACTCGTAAAGTGCGAAGGGCCGAACTGCTCCAAGGAAAAATAAATTGGGCCGCACGGGTAAAATCATCATCATCATCATCATCATCTCTCCTCCAGCACCCATAATCATCCTCATATCTCCCCCAGAACCCAACACTATCAACCATTGCGATACTCCCCATCTATCTCTCATACCCCCATCTCTCCCCCTCACCCACACACAATACACCCCTCCACATCAAACACACAATACCCCCCTCCACATCAAACACACAATACCCCCCTACACCCCACACACATCCCACCACCCCCTGCAGCTCACATCCCTCCCCCCTGCAGCTCACATCCCTCCCCCCTGCAGCTCACATCCCTCTGCCCCCTTGCACCTCACATCCCTCTGCCCCCTTGCACCTCACATCCCTCCCCCCTGCAGCTCACATCCCTCTGCCCCCTTGCACCTCACATCCCTCTCCCCCCTTGCACCTCACATCCCTCTCCCCCCTTGCACCTCACATCCCTCTCCCCCCTTGCACCTCACATCCCTCTCCCTACTTGCACCTCACATCCCTCTCCCCCCCTGAACCTCACATCCCTCTCCCCCCTTGCACCTCACATCCCTCTTCCCCCTTGCACCTCACATCCCTCTCCCCCCCTGAACCTCACATCCCTCTCCCCCCTTGAACCTCACATCCCTCTCCCCCCCTGAACCTCACATCCCTCTCCCCCCTTGCACCTCACATCCCTCTCCCCCCCCTTGCACCTCACATCCCTCTCCCCCCCTTGCACCTCACATCCCTCTCCCCCCCTTGCACCTCACATCCCTCTCCCCCCCTTGCACCTCACATCACTCTCCCCCCCTTGCACCTCACATCACTCTCCCCCTTGGGTGGGTGACAGTGACTGGGTGACAGTGACTGGGTGGGACACAGTGACTGGGTGGGTGACAGTGACTGGGTGGGTGGGTGACAGTGACTGGGTGGGTGACAGTGACTGGGTGGGTGACAGTGACTGGGTGGATAGGTGGGTGACAGTGACTGGGTGGGTGACAGTGACTGGGTGGGTGACAGTGACTGGGTGGGTGACAGTGACTATGACAGTGACTGGGTGGGTGGGTGACAGTGACTGGGTGGGTGACTGGGTGGGTGGGTGACAGTGACTGGGTGGGTGGGTGACAGTGACTGGGTGGGTGGGTGACAGTGACTGGGTGACAGGGTGACAGTGAGTGGGTGGGTGACAGTGACCTTGACAGTGACTGGGTGGGTGGGTGACAGTGACTTGACAGTGACTGGGTGACAGTGACTGGGTGGGTGACAGTGGGTGGGTGGGTGGGTGACAGTGACTGGGTGGGTGACAGTGACTGGGTGGGTGGGTGACAGTGACCTTGACAGTGACTGGGTGGGTGGGTGACAGTGACTTGACAGTGACTGGGTGACAGTGACTGGGTGGGTGGGTGACAGTGGGTGGGTGGGTGACAGTGACTGGGTGGGTGACAGTGACTTGACAGTGACTGGGTGGGTGGGTGATAGTGACTGGGTGGGTGACAGTGACTGGGTGGGTGACAGTGACTGGGTGGATAGGTGGGTGACAGTGACTGGGTGGGTGACAGTGACTGGGTGGGTGACAGTGACTGGGTGGGTGACAGTGACTGGGTGGGTGACAGTGACTGGGTGGGTGACAGTGACTGGGTGGGTGACAGTGACTATGACAGTGACTGGGTGGGTGACAGTGACTGGGTGGGTGACAGTGACTGGGTGGGTGACAGTGACGGGGTGGGACACAGTGACTGGGTGGGAAGAGTGACAGGGTGGGACACAGTGACAGGGTGGGACAGTGACTGGGTGGGTGGGTGACAGTGACACTGACAGTGGGTGGGTGGGTGACAGTGACTGGGTGGGTGGGTGACTGGGTGACAGGGACTGGGTGACAGGGTGACAGTGACTGGGTGGGTGACAGTGACTGGGTGGGTGGGTGACAGTGACTGGGTGGGTGGGTGACAGTGACTTGACAGTGACTGGGTGACAGTGACTGGGTGGGTGGGTGACAGTGACTTGACAGTGACTGGGTGACAGTGACTGGGTGGGTGACAGTGGGTGGGTAGGTGACAGTGACTGGGTGGGTGACAGTGACTTGACAGTGACTGGGTGGGTGACAGTGACTTGGGTGACAGTGACTTGGGTGACAGTGACTAACAGTGACAGTGACTTACCTTGACCCGGGTGGGTGCAGGTTGCCGCCGGACGCTTGCTCCTCCTGCCCCCGATATCCCTGCGGCAGCTGCCTGGGACGGGAGGTGGGCTTGGGGGCGCGGGTTGGGGGAAGGGGGGGGAGGAGGGCACGGGAGGTGAGCTCGTGGGGGACGCGAGAAGCTGGCCGCGGAGGGAAGCGGTGAGAAGCAGGCCGCTGGAGGAGCTGAATTATTTAATTATTACTTCCCCCTCCAGCCCACGTTGGGAGCAGGGGGGGGAGCGGGCCCGCAGAGGAGCTGCATGTTGCTTCCCCTTCCGCCCCGCGTTGGGAGCAGGGAAGGGGGAGGGGAGCGGGCACGCAGAGGAGCTGTGTGTTGCTTCCCCCTCCGGCCCACGTTGGGAGCAGGGGGGGGGAGCGGGCCCGCAGAGGAGCTGCATGTTGCTTCCCCTTCCGCCCCGCGTTGGGAGCAGGGAAGGGGGGGGGGACGGAGCGGGCCTAGCGCATGCGCGCCGGGACCGCAGGGAATTGGCGCCATTTTTTTTTCAAAGGTTTTTTTTTTTTCAGTTTTTTTTTTTTTTCAAAATTTTTTTTTTTTCAAAGTTTTTTTTTTTTTTTTAAATCTCATCGAGGGCCACACAGAGAGGCCAGGCGGGCCGCATGCGGCCCGCGGGCCGCGTGTTGTGCAGCCCTGCTCTACAGTAATGTGCGAGGCAGGCTCATGGGATATGTGTTAACTAAAAGAATGGTGGATGCCTAGTGTAAGCTTCCAGTTGAGGGGCTGTTTTCAAATTCAGTAAAAGGGTGGAAAATAATTATTTGGAAGATTACAAGATTAATGCATTTAAGGAGAAAATATCCACACATTTTTTCTCGTTAAGCCAAAGCCGTGTGCCACTACCATTTGTTTCCCCGTGTGGGCCCTTCATGTCAAAGTCCAATACTGGTGACAGGAGAAGTGTAGAACATGAGATTAAGGGGCTTATTCTATATTTGCTGAAGCAGCCAATTGAGGCGTATTCTGCTGAAATTCCCCATTGACTTTAATGGGACATTTGTCCTTGAAAAAAAAAAAAAAAAAACCCACATTTGGCTGCTTTGGCATATATAGAAAAGACCCTCAGCCACAAGAAGGTTGGATCACAAAAGGGGAAACAAGTTGTTGGGAAGTAAAATATTCTAATGATCTTGGATCTGAGCAGGTGGTAACACATTCCGAAGATTAAATATTGGGAGGTAGAAAGAAGTAACTTTTTTTTTATATTCTGGATAATCTATTCCATGCATGCTACTTCCTTTATATGTAATTCTGGATTAACAGCAATGTTTCAATGTTTAAAATAATTTAAAACAAAGAGAAAAAGGCAAAGAAAATAAAATGTAAAGAAAAAATTAAAATTAAATGCTGGGTTCTCTATATATTTTGACAAAGCAACAGAGGGACCTTGTCAGAGGAATGACAAGATTGGTGCAGCTGGGGAGAAAGAAGGCTTTTTCCTGCTTCCAATTGGTGTATTCGGAGAGGCGCTGCTACTGCCCACGCTAAGTGACAGGGTGTGAAGGTGTCCTTTCACGGTGGGAAATGTGGTGCTACAGCCCGTACTTGGTAGCGAAGTTTGATGCTGTACTCATATGGAGGTAGAGACCGTGCTAATACTCATGAAATGTTGGTTCTAGAATTAGGATTGGACAATCAAGTGGGATAAATTAATCCGGAACTCTACATACATGTGGTGCTGGCAAGGTCACCTTAATTCAAATGTAAGATTATGAACAAGATGTGACCATTTTTACATACAATTGTGTCTCTCTCTCGCTCTCTCTCTCTCCCATACTGTCTCTCTCCCATGCTGTGTATGTGTCTCTCTCTCATACTGTGTGTGTCTCTCACTCTCTCTCTCCCATACTGTGTGTGTTTCTCTCTCTTTCCCATGCTGTGTGTGTCTCTCCCATGCTGTCTGTGTGTGTCCTAACTTTCACTGTGGGGCGCGTGTGTGTGTGTGTGGGAAGGGGGGGGGCAGGGGTTTGAAGCCATCTTGAGCCCTGGCAGCAGACATCTCACTTCCGTGAATTGTGAATTGTGTGTAGAAGTGAAAGAGGGGAAGGTATGTGGTGTGGTATAACCACAAGGTGAAAGGGAAATGTAGGATTCCACAATAGGTAGGGTGACCAGATGTCCCGGTTTAGCTGGGACAGTCCCGTTTTTTTAAGGCCTGTCCCGGCTGTCCGATTTTTTTGTGAGTGTCCCGGTTTTGACCATCAGAGAGGAGAAGAGGGGGAGGGCAGCAGAGAGCGAGAGAATGCTGGCAGAGAGGAGAGCGGAGGCTGCAGAGGATGGGGGCAGGGTTAGCTGCAGAGGGTAGGGTTAGCTGTAGAGGGTGGGGGCGGGGTTAGTGTCTGCGGAGCCCCAGCAGTGAGACCCGGAAGTGAGATGTCTGCTGCCAGGGCTCAAGATTGCTTCAAACCCCTGCCCCCCCCCCCCCCCACACACACACACAAACACGCGCCCCACAGTGAAAGGTAAGACACACACAGACAGCATGGGAGAGACACACACAGCATGGGAAAGAGAGAGAAACACACACAGTATGGAAGAGAGAGAGAGTGAGAGACACACACAGTATGAGAGAGAGACACATACACAGCATGGGAGAGAGACAGTATGGGAGAGAGAGAGAGAGAGCGAGAGAGAGAGAGAGACACACACAGTATGGGAGAGAGATACACACCGTATGGTAGAGAGAGACAGTATGGGAGAGAGAGGGACACACACAGCATTGGAGAGAGATACACACACAGCTTGGGAGGGACACCCACACACAGTATGTGGAGAGTGAGACAGCATGGGGAGAGAGCAAGACAGCATGAGGGGGAGAGAGACAGCATGAGGGGGAGAAAGACAGCATGAGGGGGAGAGAGACAGAGAATGGGGGGAGAGAAACAAAGAATGGGGGGAGAGAAACAGAGAATGGGAGGAGAGAAACAGAGAATGGGAGGAGAGAAACAGAGAATGGGGAGAAAGAGAATGGGAGGAGAGAGAAACACAAAGAATGGGAGAGAGAGAGAGACACAGAATAGGGGAGAGAGACAGAGAATGGGGGAGAGAGAGAGACAGAGAATGGGGGAGAGAGAATAGATAGGTGGGGGGGAGAGAGAATGGATGGGTGGGGGGGAGAGAGAATGGATGCATGGGGGGGAAGAGAAAATGGATGCATGGGGGGAGAAGAGAGAATGGATGCATGGGGGGAGAGAGAGAATGGAGGGATGGGGGAGAGAGAATGGAAGCATGGAGGGGAGAGAGAATGGATGCATAGGGGGGAAGAGAGAATGGATGCATGGGGGGAGAAGAGAGAATGGAAGGATGGGGGGAGAGAGAGAATTGATGCATGGGGGGAAGAGAGAATGGAGGGATGGGGAGAGAGAGAATGGATGCATGGGGGGAGAGAGAGAATGGAGGGATGGGGGGAGATTGAATGGAGTGATGGGGGGGAGAGAAACAGAGAATGGGGGGAGAGAAATAAAGAATGGGGGAGAGAAACAAAGAATGGGGGAGAGAAACAAAGAATGGGGGGAGAGAAACAGAATGGGAGGAGAGAAACAGAGAATGGGGGAGAAAGAGAATGGGAGGAGAGAGACACAAAGAATGGGAGAGAGAGAGACACAGAATAGGGGAGACAGACAGAGAATGGGGGAGAGAGAGAGAGAGAATGGGGGAGAGAGAATAGATGGGTGGGGGGGGAGAGAGAATGGATGGGTGGGGGGGAGAGAATGGATGCATGGGGGGGAAGAGAGAATGGATGCATGGGGGGAGAAGAGAGAATGGATGCATGGGAGGAGAAGAGAGAATGGATGCATGGGGGGAGAAGAGAGAATGGATGCATGGGGGGAGAAGAGAGAATGGATGCATGGGGGGGAAGAGAGAATGGATGCATGGGGGGAGAAGAGAGAATGGAGGGATGGGGGAGAGAGAATGGAAGCATGGAGGGGAGAGAGAATGGATGCATAGGGGGGAAGAGAGAATGGATGCATAGGGGGGAGAGAGAATGGATGCATGGTGGGAGAAGAGAGAAATTGCTCCACAACGATGTGAGAGACTGATAAAGACATACAGAAAACGATTACTTCAAGTTATTGCTGCTAAAGGTGGTTAAACAAGCTATTGAATCATAAGGTGTACTTAGTTTTTCACACACAGCTTCTCCATTTTGGCTTTATTTTTGTTCAAGCATGACACGGTGTAATATGTAATTTGTTGTTGTTCATCTGAGGTTGTATTTACCTAATTTTTAGATGTGCTAAGAAACAGATGATTGTTATTATGTCCTGATATGTAAAACCATGCAATTCAAAGAGGGTGTACTTTCTTTTCACATGACTGTACATAATGTACATACATAGATGCTTACATTTACACACATACACAGGCACTATTATAAATATGCATTTATATTACACATACAGATACAAGGTTTATTACAGACATGTACACATTTACAAATACAGACACATATGTACATCTCTGTCCCACACATTCATAGAGATAGACAAAGATAAACAAATATTAGATTTGCGAGTTGTGTTAAGACCTCCAAGTTGGCTCTGAATGTGCCCGAGAGGTGTTTGTTTTTTTATTTCACATCTCCTTTCCAAAGTGTATCTGGATGCAGACTTTTTTTTGTACAGTCTGAGGAAAAAAATGTCATCTTGTTCCTCAAAAAAAAAGTTACTGTATGATAGCACCTGGATAGGTTTGGAGGAGCTAAGAGTGGATGGAGTGTTAACACTGGCAAAACCAGTTAAAGATTTTTTGTGTTCAATTCAAACTCTTGAAATCAAAGGTAATTGCATCCAGCACTAAATGCAATCACTAGGCTTTGTATATACATTAATTGTTACATTATTGGTATTTAACCTTTTAGAGTGATTAGGGTCATCTAATATATGCGTCAAAGTAAAATGTTACCTTCTTGGTGGGTCTTTCCTTAACAAAGTAGCGCGAAAATATGATAGAAATGAATAACATATAATTAGCAAAGTCATGTCATTACCTGTATTGATGTCTGCGGGCAGCACAGCGTGACAAGACTAACCCCCCAGTACTGAGGTGGACAGTGAGTAGACCACACACCCGCAGTAATGAGGGTGTGCCCGGAATGTGGATTTGGTAGTGTGGCCAAGGCCAGGGTACAAAGGTTTAGCCGTAGTACTTGCCAGATCCGGCGTGGAGAGTGAAGTGTAGTGACATCTGTAGCCAAGGGTCGTGGGCAGTAGAGGTCCGAGTAGTAGAGGTCCGTGAGCCGTGTTCGGGGTGTCCGAGAGGTAAGCGAGGTCAAGAGATTGCCGGAGTCGAGGAGCCAGAGAGGGTAA
The DNA here is from genome assembly GCF_040206685.1 of Ascaphus truei. Lineage (NCBI taxonomy): Eukaryota > Metazoa > Chordata > Amphibia > Anura > Ascaphidae > Ascaphus > Ascaphus truei. Next base: position 334,804 of record NW_027456618.1, on the reverse strand, counting down.
GTAGACAAGCCGGTTCGGTAACGAGATCTGAAAGGTAAGAGGGAGCTGGGCATAGGATCCAAACAGCACGAGGCAAACGAAATTATGCAGAGCGATGTTGCAATGGAGCTACAGGGATTATAAAGCGCAGTGAGCCAATCAGAGGCGTAGGCAGGGCAGAGGTAAGCTGAGGAGCCTCCTGTGATAGGATCGGAGAGATTCTTAGTGCCTTTAAAGCAGCAATTCAACATTCTCCCCTCCCACTTCATTTTTCTCTTTTCACCCCTTATTTTTATATGCAAAGGATGTGTCCATGTATAATTTTACACTCTTACATAAGCTGGTAATCGTTTCCTGCTCCTGTTATAAATCTGTCAAACTCCTGATTGTGTGCCTAATATTATGGCTGCTTCAGTCAGTGTAACTCATCAGCTACAATGTATTCTTATATTACTAAGGTAACATTATCTATTGTTACAGTTTACAGCTCAAACTGCTGGGAACATTGGCCACAAATTATCCCAAAGGGAAAGTTAGTAGAGCGACGCTCAATATCCGTGTGTACACACAGGCATCTTGATAGTTGAGAAAATAATCCAAAAGTAGGAACACTGTATTCAATCCATAGGCTCACATATATATCATAATCATTTAAATGGGGGGCAAAAATAAAGACCTAGCGGTCAGTCTGCATGACTACCGCAAAGATGGTCAAGAATGCACACCCCACTTAAAGCATAAACATCCCCATAGGGGGCTAAGGTAATAAGATAAAGGCTGATGCCCATTACCTGCCCTGGGGGTATACTGAAGTCCGGAGCGCCAAAACAGGATAGTGGTTCCTCTGCGTGCAATCCTGGAGTGTAGAAGCAATAGAAGTGAAGTAGAGCAAAAGTGCACTGCAACTGGAAAGATTCTTTGAGGAAATATCACGGGTAAACACCAAAATAAAATAGAGGGTATTTAATGAATGGACTCACAAGTAGATGAACATGACAAACGCGTTTGTCATGTTCATCTACTGGTGAGTCCATTCATTAAATACCCTCTATTTTATTTTGGAGTTTGCCCGTGATATTTTCTCAAAGAATCTTTCCAGTTGCAGTGCACTTTTGCTCTACTTCACTTCTATCACAAATTATCCCAAAACAGGAAAGTGTTGGAAAGCTCTCGTACTGCTTGGGAGCGGTGTTAAAACCTGCTATAGAAATCAAAGGATGCTGTAAAACGCATTCAAATGGCATTAAGAGTTGAATTAAAAAAAAAAAAATGAAATGCATTAAGTATTATCTACACTACCGACACACTTTATTAAAGTGTGGCCGGTACCGCAAGCCGGGAGATTTCCCGGCTTGCTAGTGGCCGCCCCTCGGCGTGCCGCGCGTCATAGACGCGCGGTCACGCGTCTTCGGGAGCGTGCGCCCCCTGCACGCGCGTCCAGGGGCTCCCCGAGGGAGCCCTGGTGTCCCGCGATCGCGGGACAGCGGCAGGGGGTTCCGGGGGACCCGGCGGACCCGGCAGCGGTAGGGAGAGCGCCCAGATCGGAGGGCGCTCTTCCGCTGCTTCGGCGCGCGCCCGTCACTCTCGGGCGCGCGCCAGGCTACTGCTGCGGCCAAGAACGGGCAAATGCTCGAATAAACTTGGCCGCAGCAGTATCACTACAAAACGGATTTATTTAAAAGGAAAACACATATAAGATTTCACATGTTGCTGCTTTAAATGAACAGGAATATGAGAATGCAATAGAAGAAACATTATACCTCCTTTATTTAACCTGAATTACTACACTACACACACATTTTTTTCTCCACATGGTTCTGGTTTCTTGATGGTTCGTCATCCCTTGGAAGACTGCTGAGAGAAGTCGTTTCCTGGCAGCTGCACATACTGTAGATGCCATTTAGATAGAGAAAGTTTCACTGACCATATAGAAGTGAATATAGAAATATTTTATGTGACATATTTCAAGAATAGAAGTGCTGCGCCTACTACTGTATATTTTTGTGTTAGACTGATTTTGCCTGTACATTTTTTTAAAAATACATATTTTATTCTGTTTTTTTTTTTATATTCAAGTAAAAGAATATGGCAATGGATAACAAAAATGCAAATATAAGGTGCAGAACCTGTTATATGCTTATATACAAAAATATCCAATAAATATTTCCAATTTCTCAAAACATATCCAAGTTCTGTATACAGTACACAATTTCCCAAAGGAAATTAACTGAAAAACACAACCAATTACAGTAACTAATGCTGTCACTGAACCCTATTTTTTATATTCCAGCAGGTGTAATTCAGCAGTTCATCCACAAGAGGGTAATATCTGTCCACAATTATACATTTGATGCACTAGGCAAAAATATTTATATGATATTTATAGGATGCTGGAAACAAGTTACAATTAACACTACAATATAAATGTGAAAAATAAACAATTACTTAGCCCATATGTTTTGACTACTGTATGTCATAAATTAAAATAAGTTTTGTAAGCAAAGAGCCAATTATTTTTTAAGTATGAATTATGCTAATTTAAGCGCAATTCTAATTAATCCAGTAATCGGAAATATATTCAGCTTGTGTTTAATTGATTCCAATAAATGTTACATTATTCTTACCTTTATTATGAGTGATTTGGAAAACCTTTACATAAGTGAATTTTGGACGTTGAGACTAGTGAAAAAGTTGCAAAGATAACCTTCCTTAGTAACCCACAATTGTAAGTATCTTACTTAGCTAGCATCTTGGATTGCCAACTTCTGTGGACACTTTAGTGAAAGTTTGTAAATATTGGCAGTCACTACAATACACTTAAAATAAAATAGAGAACAATTAATTTTTTGACTATGCAAATCAACCTTTTTGCCCATTTTTGAATCTCTGTGAAACTATTTATAAAGCAAACTGGTGCAGGATAAAGTTGTGGATGAAAGATGCTTTGAGTTATATTCATTAGTCATGGTATTATGGCATTGGCAGTATGCAGGGGTGGCCAACTTAAATCCTCAGGGGCCACCAACAGGTCAGGTTTAATAACAACCCTGCTTCAACAGAGACGGTTCAATCAGTGGCTCAATCGTTGACTCCTTGATACATATGCCCCACATGCTTCTACAGATCTGTTACTATTTGCTTTCCGTGCGGGCGTGAGGAAAAGTGCTGACGAACGGCGCCCGACCGCAGCTCCCCTGCTCCCATAAGGCCAGTAATGTTTGTTGCCCTGAAGGGATTCACGCAGCGAGGGACCCTGCTTCTGAATGAGAGTCCCACAGCGTTAATCCTATCGAGCCGCAACCAGTTTGAGAGCTGCACAGAGAGATCAGAAAGAAGACGTCTCTCTCTCCGTGTCTCCCCGTACCGCTCTTACAGCAGATCTTATTATTTTTATTATTATTTTTAGTACACAGTATTGATGCAGGGGGGTCTCCGGAGTTGAACCACCTTTAATTCAGGTCCGGGGACCCCCGGCTTTCCGAGTTATCTTCTGCAAGTTTAAATCTTCCATGTCACAGCCCATGTGGCCGGGACATTGAAGCAGCCCCAAGATACCGGCATCCCCTATGGAGGTCTGCATCTCGGGAAGCAGGTAGTCTCTGGATCTGAATGAAAGATTATTCAGCTCTGGATACTCTTTGCTTCAATACTGCGAACTAAAAATACAAATAAAAGCAAAGCTTCATTACCTTAGTGGTTAACCACCACCCGCCTAGTAGGCCTAACCACCCTCCCTGAGGAAACTACTCCAACCCACCCCCCCCCCCCAAATCGTGCTTTTGCCCATTGAGAAGCATAATAACTGTAACAAAATACACATTACAAGAAAATCAGGATATACAATATTTGAAATGAATTTTTAATTTTTGGGGGATAGATACTATATGTGTATTTTATTTTGGCTTACCTATGCAGATAGTCTCCGACAGAGGCTCTCAATTCATTGCGAGGTTCTGGAAGGTTTTTTTTGTCATTGTTTGGTGATGGACATCTATTTTCCCTCCGCAGTCCAATGGCCAGACCGAGAGGACCAATCAAACATTGGAACAGTTCCTCTGGTGCTATGTCTCTGAGCAACAGGACGATTGGGCGGACATCCTGCCTCATGAACTCCCTGCCCCAAGAATCTCTGAAGTGCTCTCCCTTCTTTGCGGAACTACGATATAGCCCGATTACCTTTCCCTGCGAATCCTCGGCAGTAAGTGTCTCTGCTGCCAATACCAGGGCCGACGACCAGAAGGATCTCTGGAAGGGCATACAGGCGACTCTGCATGGCGGTAAAGACACAGAAGAGAAGCGCGGATAAACATACATATATTATCCAAAACACAGGGATAGAAACCAGCTGGATCCATACGCTTAAAACCCTCATACCACATGGTCTGAATGTGTACATAGATCTGGGTGCATTCCTAATAAATTAACATCATTAAGGAGGGCAACACCACATATTTATATCACCCTCTCTGTAGTTCAGATACATGTCTCTAAAGAGAAATATTTACACAAGTGTCATAGCAGAAACAGAAAAATTAAGTGCGCTACTAAAATAGATTCCGGGATGGTGAAAATACAAAATTGAAATGTAGTGAGGCTGTTATTCAGACCCCAAATACCTCAAAATATTCAATGTGAAACTGACACATTTGACAATAAATTGCTGAAAAATACATAACCTTATAAGTGCAATAAGAGAGCGTCTGCAGCTGTTGACCAGGGGTGGCTCCGAACACCACACACTAAAAGAGAATAAAGGCAAAAAAAAAGCGCACAACACTCAATTTGTAGTAAATTTAGTATAACATTTTTTTTTCCAAAAAAGGGGGTAAGTATTCTGCGTACATCAGTTCAATTCCTTAAAAGCATTTCATGTTACAAGACATGTGTTACTGAAAGCTGGAACCGCACAGGTACAGGAACCGTCGTCTAGTCACTACCAGGTGGTATTCGGAAGACGTTGCTCTGCTCGCGGTAGGTGGCCCCTCACAAGTGGGTACAAAGAATCCTACTTGCAGCAAGCGTCCCATAGGGTTTCCTCTCACGGAAGTACCCACTAATATTTTGAGTAGATTTCTCTGGTTTTACATGTCCATCAATAGAGCCAAATACCCCTCCTTACTTAACCAAACGGCGGCACTGGTTATTGTGACCCAGAGGTATATTACAATATAGTGGCTAAAACAGGATAGTTCACAGATCCGTATTGGTACTAGTAGCTTTAGCCGCTATATTGTGGCGCCTCTGCAGTGACGTCACTGACCGTCGCTTTGCGCTACCGGTGTTTGCTTTGAGTCAAAGTCTTTTACTCCTTACGGACACTGGGACGTTAGTCTCTATTTCTCACTGCTACCTATGTGTACCTTAATATATATCCCCCTAACTTATACCTCTGGGTCACAATAACCAGTGACACCGTTTGGTTAAGTAAGGAGGGGTATTTGGCTCTATTGATGGACATTAAAAATTGGAGAAGTCTACTCTAAGCGGGGACTTCCGTGAGAGGGAACCCTACTGGATGTTTGCTCCAAGGAGGATTCTTCGTGCCCACATGTGAGGGGCCACCTACCGCGAGGAGAGCGACATCTTCTGAATACCACCTGGTAGTGACTAGACGACGACTGGTCCTGTACCTGTGTGGTTCCAGCGTTCGGTAACATGTCTTGTAACATGAAATGCTTTTAAAGAATTGATCTGATGTACACAGAATACTTACCCTCTTTTTGGGAAAAAAATGTAAACTAAATTTACTACACTATCAGTGTTGTTCGCTGTTTTTTTTTTACTTTATTCTCTTTCACACAAGTGTCATACCTTTTCCTCTAATCTGTCACTATTATATAGTTACATAGTTACATAGTTACATAGTAGATGAGGTTGAAAAAAGACGTACGTCCATCAAGTTCAACTTATTCTAGATTTAGACAACAGCTACTTTATCCTATATCTATACTTACTTATTGATCCAGAAGAAGGCAAACAAAAAAAACCAAAGTCATATCATCCAATGATATCTCATAAGGGGGAAAATAAATTCCTTCCTGACTCCAAGAATTGGCAATCGGATTAATCCCAGGATCAACATCCTTCCCATGTATACGTATTTGGTATATCCCTGTATACAGTACCTTTCCTAACTAAAAAGATGTCCAACCTTTTTTGAACAAATCTATTGTATCTGCCATCACAGTCTCCATGGGGAATGAATTCCACATTTTAAATACCCTTACTGTAAAGAACCCTTTCCTTTGTTGCTGGTGATATCTCCTTTCCTCCAACCTTAAGGGATGGCCCCGAGTCCTTTGTACTGCCCGTGGGTTGAATAGTTGCAGTGGTGAGCAGTGGTTATTATAACTATGCTATTTTGTGAATCCTGAGTCTATCCCGGTGTTTGGGATAATATATGTATGTTTATTATTTTATTCTAAGTTCTAATGTTTAATACTCATTTGCAGTGTTCAACAAACCTATACATTTGCTCGCCCCGGGCGAGTGGATTTAACCCCCGGGCGAGTAAATATTGGCCCAAGCAGCACACGTTTGGTACTAGGTGGCGAGTAGATTTTTTTGTGTGGCGAGTAGATTTTTTGGTGATTTGTCAACCACTGCTCATTTGTATTCATTTTATATTTTATTAAATTGTGTATAATTACTATGTTATGTACCTGGCTCCAGAGAGCATTTTGATCTTATATGCCTTAATTCGTTATCGTTCTATCATGTCTAACTGATTGAACTACAGAGATCCTGTGTGATTGGCAGGTTTCCTGAGAGCAATCAACCAATAGTATAATATCTACAACTATATTCAGTGTGGGCATGCTACAGTATGTGACATTACCCCTGAGGAAGTTTCCACGAGAAACGAAACGCGTAGGGTTATTATTTAGGTACAACCTTATGCCTATTGGAATACCTAGCATTTGCTAGTGCTGCTCTACCAGTCCATTAGCAACATAGAATCACAATTCAGCTTCGGGACTCTAAACAGCTGATAAATTCCCCACTGCCATCTGACGTCACTGTTGATTCCTGGAGCCCAGCAGCTGTACCGAGACGCACCGGAGTGGAGAGGGAAACGCTGCTATCGTTTGTGAGATTGCTCGTGTGGTGGAAAACACCCACAATGCTGATTTTTATTGCTACACTGTAAGTAGCTATCCACCTTTGCGCAATAACACCCTTTTTTTATCAGTATTTCACACTATGTGGTTCACTTTTGTTATTTACAGGATCACACATTCTTGGAACAGAGACAGAGAGAGACAGAGAGAGACAGAGAGAGACAGAGACAGAGAGAGACAGAGACAGAGAGAGACAGAGAGAGACAGAGACAGAGAGAGACAGAGACAGACAGAGACAGACAGAGACAGAGACAGAGAGAGAGAGAGAGAGATTGGTTCCAGCAGGCCCTGTATTCAGCAGGTCTGGGGAACCGTTCCAACCAGTGTCCTTCCTGGTTGGAGAAAGTCTATCTCTCATATGGCAGTTGACAGCCTGCTTTTTAAACCCCTTTTTAGTCAGGAGTTCAGTCTGCTTAACTAGCTGCACCTGCAGCTAGCTTCTACAGAGGAGTTTAACCTCCTGCATCCCAGAAAACACACACACTGCACCTCTCTTTGGCTTTCATAGAGAGAGACTCTGTCACTATATATATATATATCTAAGCCTTACTGTGACTAAATACCAATTTCAGGGTATTTAGTCACTGTAAGGCTTAGGTATCACTGCACACCCCAGGAAGAAGTTCCCTCTGTGGATCGAAACGTCGGATTTTTGTGTCTGTTACAATACAATTCTTTGTACACTTACCTCTGACTGCTGCCTCTTTTTGCTGTTCTGCTGCCCTGTTGGATGGTAACGGACTCTCTACATTATTTATGGTACTAGCACCAGGCTTATTTGGATTACAATGTTGGAGTGCTTGCTGTTATAGAATCCCTTGTTCTACATATATTTTGTGCTTATATTACTGTATGCTTATTTGCATGTCTTAGACAGGTCTGCAACCCTGCCTTTCACCATTATCACCCAGCACACAGCAGTTCCACTGCACATATAACCACACACACACACACATACATACATACACACAGTTCAGAAAAAACAGGACCCTTTATTTTTCACGCACAAAAATAACTACATTCTCATAAAAATGTTATTATTTAAAGGTCTATCACAGTAGATTATTATATTTAAGAATTATTTGATCATTTAATAAATATTCTATGGAATTGGTGACGGATGAGGACCTCATTAAGTGCATAATTACAAAATGGTGTTTGGCAAAGAAGTTAAGTATATTATAAAGTGTTTGAGACAGAGTAAGAATTATTGTCCAAAAGACTTACATTAAATTTTTCCTAATAAAGGATGGTCGCTAGGAGGACTGAAAAACTAATTTATAAAACAACGTATCGTTCAGTCGTGGGAGCAGCTGGATCAACGCGTTATTGATGATGCAATCAGACAGTGGAGTTATCGTCTTTGGCGTGTGTTTCAGAAGGAGGAGGACATTTCAAACACACTGAACCATTCTTTGAAGTGAAACGTTGTATTAACTTTAGTGTTTCAGATTAGATTACAACAGTTTAACACATTTATGAGCTATGAAGGAAAAAACTCTATTTCTTGTTTAATGAATATGAATGAAAGGTTAAAGGATCGGATCTAAACACTGAACCTACCGCAGTGTATCTGGGTATTTGTTGACATAATACAGTGACATCAATTTAGTTAACATCAGTTGATTGTCTACATTGTGCTTCTTATATAGTGCTAATATACAAAACAGACCTAGAATTATGCAGTGTTCGACAAACCTATACATTTGCACGCCCCGGGCGAGTGGATTTAACATCGTGGCGAGCTCCTATTGGCCCAAGCAACACACGTGTGGTACTAGGTGGCGAGTAGATTTTTTTGTTCGGCGAGTAGATTTTTTTGGTGATTTGTCGACCACTGTAAATATGTATGTATATATGGGGTGTGTGTGTGTGTGTGTGCGTGTACCTGCGCATGTATATAATGCATGCATAGTATGCGTGGTGCTGCTCGCTGGATGCATGATGTGTGTAATAAGGACATTCATATGTAGAACACAAAAACTATCCTCAAAAGAGGGGATAAGATCAAAGAAGCCCCCGCTTACATGCACACCACCTTTAATAATGTTATGATGAGACAGTATTATTACCGAGATGTCTGGGAGAGTAAAATACTATATATACAGTACAAAACAAATAGTCAAAATGAGAATGCTAAATATGTATTGGGGTACTTAATGTAATTAAAACTAATTTAATTATAACCAAATAATAAAATAAATGATCTCTTAATTAACAAAAATTCTATCCATAAGGTAGCCCTACAGAAATGTCATAGAACTATACTAGTGGGCAGGTAGCATTAGTGACGTAGGATAAAAGGAGAGGGAGTATCCATCAGTATGTACAGTACACAGTTACAGAAATGTAACTGTAGAGAAGTTTATTTGCTACATGTATTGATATTAGTGTATCCAAGAGCTCTGTTGATGTGGGAGTTTGTATCTGGTATTCACTTTCAATCACACACTAATATTTACAATGTTACAAAATTCTATAGCTACAGAAAAACGTCTCCTGCTGTATCGATTTGTACCAGAGTACACTAGTATGAATTTGTGTAGCAAACAAACAAGCTAAATTATATTAAGTAATGGATTTTATGGTTTGCCGCAGTGGCGTACTGTACCTACAATTGTTGGGCCTAACCCTGCAAAATGTTTTAAAGGCCCCAACAAAAATGTTAAATAAATCAGACATTTTTATTACAATCAAATAAAGATTCACACAATTCCCCTCATCACACTCAACCCCACTCCCTCTCACTCAATCCCCACTCCCTCTCACTCAATCCCAACTCCCTCTCACTCAATCCCCCCTCCCTCTCACTCAATCCCCCCTCCCTCTCACTCAATCCCCCCTCTCTCTCACTCAACCCCCACTCCCTCTCACTCAATCCCCCCTCCCTCTCACTCAATCCCCCCTCCCTCTCACTCAATCCCCACTCCCTCTCACTCAATCTCCCCTCCCTCACTCAATCCCCACTCCCTCTCTCTCAATCACACACATACTATTAGGAAGTTTACCTGGTCTGGGGGGGGGGGGGAGGTTAAGACCACTCGAGTCCCAGCGGTGCCATTGTGGGAAGGTGCACTTCTGCATAGCTCGATTGGCCACACTGGGAAGTGTTGCACCCAACCTCCGGCGCTGAACGGAGAGACAGGCAGGGCAGGAAAAGGCTCTGCAGCAAGCAGAGGCGCCAGCACCTAGACCTGGAAGTTGGGCCTGAGCTATGGCCACCACTGGGCTCATGTTCCAGCGTCAGAAGTTTAGTGGAACGGTGGCTATGCCACACATTTGCCACTGTGTGGCTCTGTTCCGTGATCTGCATCTTTCTGCTGTACATCTTTCACTTGTTGTAATACAGTATCATTAATGGCTCTGTCATTTGGCCACATGAGGAGGGGTTGTGAGAGTGTAATTTTAATATATAGTTTAGATTTGAGACTGTTTCTTTTGCAGTGATGTATACTGAAGTACTGTAAAAAGTATCTATTCTGTTATATAGTTTAGTTACATTGTATTTGCTTGCCATCTATGAAGCGTTAAAAGCTGTGTGAAATTACATTGTTGTCTAAGATAACTTGACTTTCCTGTACCATTAAATGACATCAAAGTGGGCAACATTGCAACTCCCTATTCTACTTTTTTCCCTTTTTACTTCAATAGCCAATGTTTAAAAAAATAAGAAAACAAGTTTTTTTTTGTTGAAGAATAGTGCAAAAGGGCAGACTTAACCACAAATAAAGGTCTGAGAGGCCTTGAGCTTTCTAAACTCTGGATAATACTTTACATGACTACATATTGGCTAGTGAATACAACACATTGTTTACTCAAAACAGTTCTAAAAAAAAAAAGCTATAGGGAATCCAAAACAATACAATTTTATTGCCTTGATTTCATTTTCATAGCACAATAAAGTAAATATAATAAACAGAATATTTCAGGCTTCCAGATGCCCCCTCCTCACCAGCTTCTCTCCCACATGCTAATAAAGGGGACGGAAGATCTGATTTATGAGAAGAGACAAGCTAATTTAGATTTTTTTTACATTAGAAAAGAGACATATAAGAGGAGATATCATAACTATATACAAATATATTCGAGAAAAATACAAGGAGATTTCAAAGTAACTATTCATCTCTAGAGCTGTACAAACAACACAGGGTCATCCCTTAAGGTTGGAGGAAAAAAGATTTCACCAGCAACAAAGGAAAGGGTTCTTTACAGTAAGGGCAGTTAAAATGTGGAATTTATCACCGATGGAGACAGTGATGGCAGATACAATAGATATCTTCAAAAATAGGCTGGACGTCCTTTCAGATAAGAAAGGTAAACAGGGATATTACAAATAAACAAACATGGAAAGATGTTGATCCAGGGAGAAATCTAATTCTCATTATTTGGAGTCCAGAGGAATTTAATTTTCTCCTTATGAGATATCATTGGATGATGTTTCAAAGGGTTTTTTTTTTTAAGTGAAGCTTCTTTGCTGGCGCCTACAGGGTTTTCATGGGAAAAATCCGTAACGCGGGTGATGTCACACTCCTAATGGGCGCGTGCCAGTCGCGCTCGTGCATGTGCACAGAACAACCATTTCAGGCTGCCCGAAGGTTAAAAACACTGTCGGGTCTTGCTGCACATGCGGAGTGGTGACCGGACTCGGGAGACAGAAGCACAAAAACACAGGCAGACACACAGACACACACACATTCAGAGGCAGACACACACACACAGGCACCAGAGATACACACACACACAGAATGTTAGTATAAATATATAAGTGCAAATAGTTAAAACAGAGGTGCGTTCTAAGTCAAACTTCTTTGCGTTTTCCCATTGACATTGTGTTTTGAATGTTAATTATAATCAATATCTGTGACAAAACAGTGACCAAAGACAAAGAAGTTTCACTTAAAATGTGCGTGCTCAGTACACACTTTTTGTTTTGCCTTCTTGTAACGAGTGCTCACCACAAACAAGACGGGACAACAAGGCTGAGGAGGGAATGTTGGTAACCCCCGACCTACAACTGGGCAGCCACGTCCGGAGTGCAGAGTAGTAGCCTTGTAGCAGGGTCAGGGTAGGAGAAACCAGAATGGTCGAGGTGGTCTAGGATTGGAGAGATCGGATAGTCGTTATGCGGTGCCGGGGTATAGAGGGTAGAAGTCCAATGCACGTCGAGGTCAAGGATCAGAGAGGCGGATGTCCAGATACAAGCCGAGGTCATAACAGGAACAGGATAAGCAAGACAAGACAGCAACAGGGCAGCAAGGTGTTTGAGGCAAACACTAGTACACAAACAGAGGTTTATGCTCATCCACTTTGCAGCAGGACTGACTGAGCATTTAAAGGACAGGCAGCCAATGGTAGGGCAGCACACAGCTGCAGGGTAATGAACAAGAACCGCCCCATGACATATTCAGTCCACTGGTAAACAGGGGTGGGAGAAGTGCAGGTGCGGAATATATGAAGAGAATCTTCAATGGAGTCTCATGGAAGGACAAACAAAGGGTGGTTTATTGGCTCTTGACCCTTATCATCCTATCCCTTTGAATGGTGTCCTTATCAGACTCTGCCTCCTAGCTCTCCGAGCTCTATTGCCTGTCCAGGCTCTCCCCCTTCTCTCACGCTGTTCTGTGACGTCACCGGCACACCACGTGACCAGTGGGTCTGTGTGTGCGGCGTCGGTAATTCTCCCAGCAGCGTGGAGTTGCAGTTCTACCTTGTGGCACCTCTCACTAACCTTGTGGGTCTGCGTGTGTGGCAGCAGTGGTCGTCCCGCCAGTGTGGAGTCTTGGAGGTCGTGTTGTTCCACTCTTTTGCAGAGGTTCCTTGTCTGACTTCAAGGACAGCTTTTCTATGGGCTTTAACATTTCAGCCTTGCTGTAAGTAGGATTCTAATTTTACTCCTACCGGATGATATAGCTTTACTAGCGTCTTTAGCCCAACGGACATTTGTTTGTTGTTTTAATATTTTTTATTTAATTGCATATTAAATTTGTAATTATCCTTTTGTCAATCTTTTCAGTGTTTTGTTTTTAGTTTTTTTTGTTTTGTTATTGGAGTTGCACTATGATCTTTCTTTTTTGTCTTTTTTGTCTTTGTTTGTCCTTCAATGAGACTCCATTGAAGATTCCCCTCAGGATTGCTTGCCATCCATATTGGACTTTATATTTGGTCAGATTTATTCATTTTCACCTTGGAGGCGCCGGTTCTTTGTATTCATTGTTTCAATTGGTCTGTGTTAACCCTATTTTGCCTAAGCAGCCCCTACTTTAAGTTTAAAGTTTATTATGTTAATCACTGTTACTCATATTGTCACTGTTTTATATTAGTAGCATTAGCGCTGATCATACTGCTCTTCCCCTTTATCTAGGTGTGGAATATATGCTGATGCACTTAACCTCATGTGCCAAAGGTAGGCGCGGCACCTGCACGTAGCTTGCATGCGGTGCGCCTCACCCGTGACATCACGAGGGCGAAGTCTGAGTGAGGTCCGTGTGGTGTCACCAGCCTGGCAGGGCGGCGCTTGTTAGGTGCTTCATCACACGACACATCACGGGGCGGAGCCTAAGCGTGGGGTGTGCGGTGTCCCTCAGCCTGGTATTGCAACGTTCGTCACCCGTCCCGTCACAGGGTGTGTCATGGGGGAGGGACCGACGGACAATCCTCACACTTCTGGATCAAAATAATATAAGTACAAACATCGGCTATGTATCAGTCATCTACATTTAGCTTAGGTTAAACTTGATGGACATATGTATTTTTTTTAACCTCATCTACTATGTAACTATGCTTCCCCCTCTCCAAGTTCTCCATCACATGTTTCCCTCCTCACCAGCTTCTCCATCACATACTCCCTTCCTCACCAGTTTATCCCCTACATACTCTCTCCTCACCTACATCTCCTTCCCATGTCTCTCTTCCCTACATGCCCTTTCTCTCACCCTTCCCCCTTTCCTATCACTTCCCCCTACCTCACTCTTCACCCTCCTTTCTCTCTTCCCCTCCTCACTCACTCTATCTCCTTCTCTGTCCCCCTTCTCTCACGCTCCCCTCCTCTCTAATTCTTTTTACCTTCTCTCTCACTCTTTCCCCTGCTCTTTGCGCTCCTTGTCTCTCACTTTCCCCATTCTCTCTCTCCCCCTTTTCTGTTTCTCCCCCTTCCTCTCACTCTCTCCCTTCTTTTTCTCACAATCCACCATTCTCTCTCTCACTCTTCCCCCTTCACTCTCACTTTCCCTCTTCACTCCCACTCACTCTCCTCCCCTCTCACTCGGACCGCCAGAGCGAGCCCCCATATGGCACGGGATAGGGCACTGAAACTCTGCACCCACGATCCCCATGTAGAGGGGAGGGGGGGGGGGCAAAGTGGCTGTAGGACTGCTGAAACGCGGTTCTGGCTGTGAAAATACGTGCAGGAACAGTGTTCCTGCTCCACTATCACTGCGTCAAATAATCTGATTTTATATAAGAGAAGCAAGGGAGTGCAACTAGGAAAGGCAAAGGGATAGGCTGTTTGTTTTTCATGCTGATACAAAGTTGTACTGTTTAAAGCCACGGCTAAATAAAAGCCAATGTTTATTTTCTCTCAAATATGTCTCCCTGGTTAAACCTCTGCACTTTTCCCCTATATATGCAAGAACATAAGAACAACGTGCAGAAGTTACCAGAATTAAAGGGCTACACATCCTGGCCGAAAAGGGGGGGTGGTGACAGACCATGATCCACGCAAGGTATTGACTCTGTGACCAAAATCTACCCCCCCACCCACGTGTGTGATAAAAAGGTATACAAACATGGCTTTTTAAAATGGCCGGTCAGAAAAATAGAAAGTCTGGGAAAGCTACGAAGTCTACAAGTGAAGTCTGCCCATCTGTAGTACTACAAGCTGGGGTTCTAGCATATACAGTGAAAATCACTGCAATACCTGAGAGGTCAGGGGAAGAGTACACCTAATACCGCCAAAATGGAGGGCAAAATGTGGTGTTCCTGTAATGAAGTGTCCCTTCCCGTCCTACAAGGATACGGATGAAGATGAGAAGAGCTCTTTCAGAAAGAGGTTCAGGTCTCAGTGCAGAGCTGAATGTCTCTCGCCAGGACAGACTTGGACATCTTCCAGAATAAGGTTCACACTCTCCGCATGGAGCTTGATTCCTCACACCAGGAGATCAGCAGTTGCTGCACGAACTGGAGATCTCTAAAAATGAATTTCAGTGTCTCAAGGCAGAGCTATGTCTCTCAAAAACATGTCCGCAGTCTTAGTACAGATCTTGAAATCTCTTAGAAGGTGCTTCATGCACTCACCTAGAGCTAGAAGTCTCACGCCAGGAAGCCTGGAGTCTCAACTCAGAAGTGTGTAAATAGAAGGAGGACTACAAGAAGGTCCTGAGGGTTATAGAGACTGTGGACAGAAAGAATAGAAATCTGACAGAGGATGCATCATATCTGGCCGATCAAGCCAGTAAAGGAGAAGAGAAGCTTCACAAAGAAGTTAAGGAGAAGCAACAACTCCAACGAGGAAAGTTTTAAGTACAGTTAGCACTGGAAGAAGCAGAGGGCGCTCTTCATCAGGAGTAGAGCAGATACCTGTGTCTGCAATTGGAACTCTTTCAGATCAGAGCACACGCAGAAAGAAGTGAAATACGGCCGAGCTTTCATCCAAGGAAAATTGGAGAAAGATAGGTACTGTACAGCTGCAGCGGCCGTTATTCTAAAACTTCGCCTGGTGCACCGCTCGGAATACCCCTGTCATGGTGTATGATGTTTTTCAACCGTACCGCCTTAAGATGCGAGTGCGGCGAGTGCAGAAAATGGCATTTTAGAATTCTGGTTTTGAAACACCTTCAATTGACACAGTAGCACAGTAGCATAGTACTGTACACATTGCAATTAATTCATTTCATTGCAAACGAAGAAACAGAATCCATGAAATTCAACAAAGCAATCGCAATAAGCGCGGGTGCCTGGGGCGATTGGTCGCGTTCATGCTGCGTGGAGTACAGCAGAGCACACGAAATCGGCGCGGTGAAGTTTTAGAATAATGGCCGCTGCAGCTGTACTTGCAAAAACGCTCTGCGATGCTCACCATACAGGCTGCTTACAGTGGAATTACAACTCGCCAGCTTTATCGCCAAAACAAAGCAACATGCCTTCTCCAGTAAATGTGGAGAATGCAAGGGCAAAGGAAGGAGTATGAACATTTGAAACAAATTGAAATTGTGGTTCAGTCAAATGTTATGAAGAGTCTGCTCCAAAAATGCTACAAGTAAATGATGGAAGCTGCTTATGTGATTCAGTCCAGATATAGGTCCTACGTCACAACCAAGCAACCTGTGCATTGCTATAAGCACATCCACAATACCATCTCAGTGCTACAACTGGCGGTCAATTAACGCCAGGGCGAAAGAACCAAATTCGGTCTGAGGCAGACAATACAAATTCAGTCCTGTTACCATACCCACGGGGCCCAGACCAGTTTCCTCACGATGAAACTAGTCGCTATAAAGATTCAGTCTTTGGCTAGATTAAAACAGAACTGTGTCGGTGATCACTCCCCTAAAGGTGCAACGATGCTTGCCCACTCGTCTTTGCAAAGGTAAAATGCCCCAGATGATAAGTCTACCGACAACCAAACAGAGATGCCACTGGGGTCAAAACTCTGCACACATTGAACCACACGCGATCATTGATACTGAACCAGATGCAAGTGGTCATCCTAGTCTCAGGGCAGAAAAGATCACGTGAAGCAGGAGATAACTTGGTGCCAAGCAATTAAAAGAAGAATTGGTAAAGTGGAAAAAGGAGCTTGAGCCAGGAGTCCTCTACAGAGGCGAGGAAGCTAAGCACATCATGGAAAGGGCTTGTGCTTGGAAAAAGTCCTCCACAAGTGACTAAAGTGCACTGAATACAAGCACATATGGAAAGTGACACCATACACAAGGATTGCGTAACGGGTGTCCTCTTCAACCAATGCCACATATCGGGCACATGAACTGCTATAAAATTGTCAACCTTCGCTGGTTCATCTCAGGAGTGCCAGAGGGTGACCCAAATGTAAACCCCAAAAATATAGCTCTGAGTGAAGGGCACCTGGGCAAAGGACTCCAGTTCCTGCGTGACTCAGGGTTCTGTTCCTCCAACCATTCTCATTTTGAGCTGCAGTCACATCGAGAGAGAGTGGAAAGATGGGCTTCAGCCGTGGCTAGCCCGAGCTACCCACAAATAGGGGAGGTATGTGACAGGGCCATTCCCCGATTTAAAAAGACAGTATACTTAAAGCCTGTCTGTAGATGAGTCCAGTATGGCGCTAGTTAATTCAGCTAGAGTCATTTAGCCAGTCTACACCTGACTCATCACGTAGGTTTAAAGGTGTGCTGCACAAACTGCATGAGGCTCTCTAGCACTGAAGGTTCTCTAGCATAGGATTGTGCAGACATAGAGGTAACAGGGAGCCAGACCCTCTTTTCCAGAACACAACTGACCCTGGAACACAACAGAGGATACACCCAATGGACAAAACCCCAGACCCGGGCTGATGTAAAGAGCTGCTGCTTACAGGTACCTCTTTGGACTGTGGTCAGAGGTTGGCAAGAGGACTATTCTCCTAGTCCTGCAGATAGGGACTGTGAAGTATGAGTTAGCCCCTACAAAGGGATTGGCTGTTTGTTTGTTTTGCATGCTGATATAAAATTGTACTGTGTAAAGTCGCAGGCTAAATAAAAGTCAACGTTTATTTCCACTTAAATATGTCTCCCTGGTAATAAATCTATACTTGTCTCCTACACCCCCCTTCCACTCTCTGGTCATCTCCTATCATTCCCAACCAATTATTCCTCTCACCCCCCTACTACTTGTTCTACTCGCTACTCTCGAGACCTTCGCTCTATTGACCCTTCTGCTCTGACGTCTACCCTAACCTCTAACCTCTCTTCTCTCTCGCTTTCCTCTGAACCTGACAATATTTTCAACTCTTGCAACTCTATCCTCTCCTCTTCTCTTGATCTATATGTCCCTTCTAGGCTCCAGCATAAGTGTCCCTCTAGCCCACGGTGTTGGATAAATTCACAAGATATAAAGATATAAATACAAGCACGCGCCCTTTGCACTTGCACTCACTCCTCTGAAAACCTATGGAGGACATTTCACACTCATGCTCAGTTTCTACACTATAAATTTCTCCTCCTGTTTTAACTCTGCCCTTTCTAAGGCCTAACAACACTCCTTTTCCTCACTCATGAACACTCACAAATCCAATCCATTAAATTTTTCTCTGTATTTGACTCCCTCCTCTGAACTTATCCTCCCACTTCCCCTTTTTTCTTCACTTCTCTTCAAGCTTTTGCCAACTACTTTAAAGACAAGGTGGAGGCTATGCACAAGGAGGTTCCTTCTGTCCCTTTCCTCTCCGCTTCTTCTTAAATCTCCTTCTTCCCCTCTTGACTCCTTTTCTCCAATTGCAGAGATGGAAGTTTCAAGGCTGATCTTCTCTTCTACCTCTACCACATGCCCTCTTGATCATATTCCCTCACACCTTATCAGAACTCTTACTTCTGTTTTAGTTCCCCCTCTCAAACACATCTTCAATTCCTCGTTGGCCTTTAGCACCTATTCTCAAAATCAACCTAGACTCTATGTGCCTTACTAACGACCACATTGTATCCCTCCTGTTATTTGCCTCCAAATTGCTAGAATGTCTAATTTTCTTCCGTAGGATCAACTTTCTTCATTCCCATGCCCTCTTGGACCCCTTACAATCTGACTTTCATTCAGCTCACTCAGAGAATTTGCTTACTAAATTGACCGTTGATCTACATGAAGCAAACACCCAAGGTCACTTTTCCCTACTAATTCTACTCAATCTCTTGGCTGATTTTGACACTGCCGGTCACTCTTCTTCATATTCTAAACTCTCTTTCTATGCTAGACAAAGCTCTATCCTGGTTCTCATCACACCTCTCAGATAGCACATTCTCTGTTGCTAACATGTCTGTCTTCTGTTAGTGTAACTCATCGCTCTTTTCAGGAACCTCTTCTTTTCTCTTTCTACACAGTATCATTTGGTAACCTCATCAACTCTTTTGGCCTTAGGTATCATCTTTACGCAGATAATATGCAGATATATCTATCCACCCTTTCCCTCACTCCTGCAATCGAGGCCAAAGTCTCAGATTGTCTCCTGGCTATATCCTTGCGGATGGTGCACTGCCACCTTATACTTAATATGTCTAAAATTGAGCTCCTCATATTTCCCTCTAAATCTGGCCTAATATCCCCTTTCTCCATCACAGTGAACGTTACTACCTTCTAGCCTGTCGCCAACGCCCGTTGTCTAGGAGTAACATTTGACTCTTCCCATTCGTTCTCCATTCACATTCCCAGCATGGCTAAAATTCCTAATATTCCTCCGTAATATTGCCAAGATTCGCCCTTTCCTCTGTCAATCTACTGCTAAAACTCTAATGCATGCCCTTATCCTTACCCTTCTGGATTATTGTAACATGCTGCTAGCAGGCCACCCTGCCTCACAACTTTCCCCTTTGCAATCTATCCAAAATTCGGCTGCTAGAATAATTTCACTTTCTCCCAAAATAGTTTCTGCTCATCTCGAATTTCGAATCACCTACAATTTTCTCCTCCTTACCTTTAAAGCTCTCTACTCATCTGCTCTTTCCTACATATCAGCTTTGATCTGTCGTTATACATCTGCTCGTCTCCTGCGCTCTACCCATAACTGTCTCCTCTCTGCCCCTTTCACCATGACTGCTCTTTCTCACTGTAAACGCTTTTCTCTCACCAACCCCTTACCTGTAAAACTCTCTCACACTCGGAATACCCCAAGCACGGTCTCTCCCCATCTTTAAGGCAAACCTATTTTAAACTCACCTCTTAAATGAAGGATTTCAGTAGTCTGGGCTTGTGGTAACTATCCCATACCCACAGTCGCTCCTACCAACTATTGTGGCCAAGCACTGCCATCTTCAGCACTTACTCACTCACCTGCTGTCTCTGCAAGTCTCCTAACATACTACTTAGATTGTAAGCTCTCTGGGGCAGGGATTTACTTTCCTTTTGTCTGGCTTTGTTGCACTTATTGTATTATAATTCCCTGTACTGTTTTATTTGTACTCTTTTGTAAAGCGCCGGGTACACGGTGGGAGCAATACATATACACAGATATACATACTGTGACAAACGCCCCTCTTTTGTAGAGCTGACGTCTGTCTGGGTTCTTCCCGACACAGTCTTCTAGGGTTATTTATACAACAAACAGGAACATGCAAAGTATTACGTTGCTTAACTCAGGCTTCTGCCTGCTTTATTTTCATCCAAGTAAGGTACTGCAGCTTTAACATGTGTAGGCAGGAGGCACCCAGACATTTAACCTTCAGCGGTTTACTCATATCAGTGTTATAGCATTTCACACAGTGTCACTTTTCAGAACCAAACCAAATCAAATAAACCAAATCCTATCCCATTCAGGGATCTAACTACACATCAGAATCAGCCTCTAACTGCTGTTTGGCCAACTAACCTGGTTCCCCAGTTTAAAACAATGCCCTCTCATTTAGGGTCACAAGATAAAGCATAGTCTTTTAGATACAGCAATAAAGATTTGTTTGTCTTATCTGTTCGTGGTGGGAACTCGGTCCCAAGTGTCCAGGCAAATCCTCTGGTACTGTGATACTTGAAGGGGCTGTCCACCCTTAACTGGATTCCGGGGAGCAGCGACACCCCCAGCCTCTAAGGAGAGAGACTGAAAAGCAAACCTCTCTGCTCTAAATACCTGTTCTTTTGATTAGGAGAGCAGGTGAGGGAGAACTAGACCCATTGTAATCTGTGGTCTGGATTTTCCATCCACCAGCCTGAGTAAATGTGAAGCTGTGGAATGGATCATTAACTATTCCTGCACTTTCTGACCTAAAATGGGGCAGAAAGCTGCCTAACATCTTTGGACTATGTCACAATACATACTGACCAACAAGTGGCAAAAACTGTTTTAAATGTAGTTCAACTGAAACATTTTTTTTAACCAAATGCTCAGGACATAAAAATTATTTTGAATGTCAAAATCTACAACCAGTGTCTTGGACTTACGGTACTTCTCTGGCAACAAAAAGTTTGGCTATCTAAAATCATAATATGTTCCCTTACTTTATTCCTCTGCTAATGTTATATACTTGGTGACCTGGCAGTGGTTAGCAGAATCAGTGAGGGTCCTCACCAGATTATCGTCCTTTAAACACACCCATTATCTTCCTATCTTACTGACTCAGAGACCCTTGTAGGAAAGGCTTACATTCAGTGGCAGATTTCCCATTAGGCCCGATAAGCCTGGCCTAGGGCAGCAAATTTTTGGGGCAGCATACAAAGGCCTCAATCTCTTCCCCACTGATTACCAGGAGAGAGCGTGGGGCCTCTGTAAAGGTTTGTTTCCTTCTCCTTCGTCCCGCAGCATCACGGCATCAAATAATGCTGCAACGTCACATGGTGACACGTTGCATGACAACGTAACATCACATGGTGTCACATTGTCATGGAAATGTCAGGAGAGATGAACCTCAGCAATATGAGAGAAAAGTATCCATAGCACAGATCAATAAAATAAAAAATGTTTACATTAAGAGTAAAAAAAACACACACACTTACAATAATGCAAAGATAAAAAAGCATGTAATACATTCATGTGTGTTGGTAGATGCCGCTAGATACTGCCGCTCACCACATCCGCCTTCGTTCGGACGCCCCGTCACTCTAGGGAACCCTCCACGGCCCGGAGCCTCCCCGCTGATGGTTTTTGCGGTCTCTGCTCCGTTGCGTCCTCGGGTTATATCGTCACTTCTGGTATCGCTTCCGTGGCTTGCAGGCACTTTGGAGAACGTCTACCTGGTGCTCTGTAGTAGCTGGGTATTCTCACTCAACGCTATTGGATAGAGGAAAGGGAATTGTAATATTAAATGATCAGGAATATAATTTTCTATATAAAAACAATCCGAAATTTCCGGTGTTCTATTTCCTTCCTAAGGTGCATAAGAGTGTAGTCAATCCCCCAGGCAGACCAATAGTCTCGGGGATTGACTCACTTACGGCCAACCTATCACAATATATTGACACGTTCCTTCAGAAGTATGTAATAAACCAAAAAGCTTATCTAAGAGACACAACTGACATTTTGAATGTTCTGAATAAGATTAAATGGGAAGAGAATGACATAATGGCTACGTGTGACGTCACGTCATTCTAGAGCAGAGACCGCACACACCATCAGCAGGGAGACTCCGGGCCTTGGAGGGTTCCCAAGAGTGACGGGGCGTCCGACCGAAGGCGAATGTGGTGAGCGGCAGTTTCTAGCAGCGTCTACCAACACACGATAGTGTTACGTGCCTTTTTATCTTTGCATTATTGTAAGTGTGTTTTTTTACTCTCTCAATATAAACATTTATTACCTTATTGATCTGTGCTATGGATACCTTTCTCGCATATTGATGCGGTTTATCTCTCCTGACACTCCTGTCTGATGATACTTCTGTCTGATGCATTACTTGACCTGGTACAAAAGAACCGTTTGCCACAGTTGCTCTATTACATCTTGTGATTAGGTTGCACATACGAACCAATAATCAGGCTGATAAAAACTCAATTTTGCACTATCATTTGTACTTAGATTTTTTAAATGTTTTTTTCCCCCCTATATACACCCCCTGGATTGTGAAAATACAGTTCAACTTCTTGGGACCAGTGAAGACAGGCCCTACCAGAGGGTTTGAGCAGGGAGTTACAACTTTATATTGCACTGAACTTATATTTTGTATGCACACTTGTTTTCACAATATTTTTATTGTATTCATTTTCTACCACTTTAAGAATAGTGAGCACTTTTTGTGTTAAGCGCCTTTTAGATCACTTTTCCTTACTTACTTTGTCATGGAAACACATCGTCACGTGATGCCATGATGCTGCAGGAGAAGGTGGACCAGATTAAGTGCCAATGTGCGGCAAAACTTTAAATCCGACACTGCTTACATTACATGACAAGCCTGTGCTACAAAGACAAGGAGATAACATGAGTACAGAGGCATCTGCTTTATACCATATCTCTGAGAGACCCATTTCTTACAATTCCATCGTGGATACTGCAGAATAGCAAATTAAATGGAAAATGGAATAAATTGGAAAGTTAACCACAATTTTCCTACTCATAATTGAATAGCTTTAATTAGATGTAAATTGGCCATGGTATTGCAGACTCCACACAACTCAAGATTTCCATATGATGTAGTGTGATACAGTTTAAATATCTGTGCTATGTGCAGGATTCCATCATTTTACTGCAGCTAAAATAGAGCAGGCTGATGGGTTGTGCTGTAATTCATAAGGGAAATGGTAATCCCACGGAGTGTAATTAACAAACCCTTGGAGTATAGCCAGGGTGTAAGGGAACTAGCAGCCAGCACTATGGTGGTCATTTATCAAAATCTTCCTGCTGCAAAACCTGTGCAAAAACACTGCACCAGATTAATCAAACAAAAAACAAACCATTGGTTACAACAGGAAAGTTTTTATTTATTCTATTTGATAGCCTCTATCTGAGGTTTTGCGACCAGCCGACTTTGATAAATGTCCCCGTTGCTTTTATTTATAGGGCAAATACTATAGACCTATTTGGCTAATGTACAAATGCTAAAAAGTAGCGCAAATGCCCCGCAATTTATTTATTAATGCCTCCCGGCTGCAAAACTGGGGCATATAAATGTGAATAAAATACAGTAGTGCCAGATTTCTGAATGAATAAAATGTCATAAAAACAATGTTTGTTTTTTTCGCTCTATTAAAATCAGGTTAGGTTTCCTTGCACCAATTTTGCAAACGGACGACTGATAACTGACCCCCCCTTCAAAAATCCTATCCAATTACTTGAAATGTTGCTTCAGTTTCCAAGTACTATTAATAAAGGTTTTCTTGTCGTCATTTAGATGTTGTGCTCTGTGCCAGCAGCTTTTTTCATTGACAAAAGAGGGTGTTTATGGAAATGTATTGGTGGAATATTAGGTGATCTACAAAGCAACGTAAACTTCTCATGTTGCTTTATTCACACTGAAGTTGGGAAATAATTACCTAAAATCGTTGTAAACTTCTCAAGAAAAAACAGTGGCCTCTAACACTTCTCTGTAGCATTACTAACTGACCGCCAAAGTGTATAGATAATCACAAAATGCTGCGTTATCCAGGTAAGCAAGAAGGAAATGTGTTTTTACATAATGTTTTTTTATTTTTCAAGAGAAGTCAGACATTCCATTTTTACACGACATTAAAAAATAATGATACATAGACAATCTTAGAAGATCTTACATTAAGATATCATACATACATGACCTAACATTACATGACAAAACTTGATGAAAAATAGACACGTAAATGCATAGCAATATTCTTTCGAGTTTAACAGTATACTGTAGAACTCTCAACAATTAAAATTTTGCACTCGATATATATATATTTTTTCATTACATTATCTGTTTGCTTTCTGTTTCTGTTATTGAATTATCCTCTTCAAGATAACCCATTCCATACCTTTGGAAATGTTTATTATTTTTTCCCTTTTTTTCCAAATAGGTTTCCCATTTTTGAGCTCTTTTCTGTATCTGAATATGTGTCTCTTTTATCAAAATGCATTAACATCAATAGTTCTCTTTTTGTCTCTGATAATTTCGGTACCGTTTTTGAAATCAATCTCTTAAAATACACTTTTTGCCAATAGTAGTTATTATTATTATCAATTTTGGAACTTGACTTTTTTGTTTCTCACCTATGATTTCGAAGTTTTCCAATAATAATCCTTCTGGCTTCATTGTTAAATCAAGTTTGAAAACATTTTGTATAAATTGTACCATTTTATTCCAGAAATGTTTTATTTTCCTACATTCCCAGAAGCCGTGTTTTAGGGCTGCTTTTTCTAAGCCACATTTTGGGCATATTCCCAGGTCCTCTTTACAGGCAAATATTCTTTACCAGGGTGAAATATAGGCCCTATCTAACGCTTTGATATTTGTTTCCTGCATTCACTCCACTTCGGGTTTTTAAATTTGCTTCCTGATTTTCAAAGATATTATAAAAAGTGGGTATCTCTGGGAAATGTTTCTTCCAAATTTGATTTGTATTTCCCCAAATGTTCTCTGCATTGACTATCGGGCCGTGATTATAGTGAGCTCGAGGGCGCGCGAAGAACTGACATCACAGGTGTGAGGCCGCCCATAATGCGCGCGGCCGTGTGAGCGATAAATAGCGACCGTGCGGTCGAATTTTTTCGCACAGCAGCCGCACCACATGAGCAATTCAGCCAATGAGGGCGAACCAGCCTGGTGACACCTCCGCCACGACTCCATTTATAGTGCACACATCACTCAGGCGTCAGGGACGCGCAACGCCATGCGCTCCGTCGCGTGTGTGCGCCCTCTATAATCCATGCCTTAGAATTGGATTATATAAAATGTATTGCTTTCATTTTATTGAGTTCATCAAATGTATAGCTGAATCTATTGTATTTTTACCCCAACAATTTTTGTTTGTGTATCACCTCGTACGTGAAGCAGATAAGGGTGGAGGTATTATACTCCAAGACAGAGTAGATTACTGCAAAGAAGCTGTGAGATTATTGTCTGACCCGTTGTCCTATTGTAAATTACCCAAAGACCCTACAGCTGAATTTCAACTAGATCTTAGTGCACACTTGGAATCTGCTTTCAAATCTAGTGTTCTTACAAAACAAGAGTTTGAATTTTTAAGCTGCACGGCTCCCACCATCCCTATCATGTATCATTTGCCTAAAATTCACAAATCACTTACTAATCCACCTGGGCGACCTATTATTTCAGGGATTAACTCTCTAACTGTCAATCTTTCTTCTTATGTAGACTCTTTTCTTCAACCTTTAGTTCCACTGTTACCATCACATTTACTTGACACTTCTTCTCTTCTCACCATTCTTGCAGATTTCACCTGGAAATCTTCTTATCACTTAGCTACTCTTGATGTCCAATCACTTTACACTTCTATTCCGCACAAAGGGGGTTTAGATGCTATTGATTACTGTACTTTTTGGCCCTACACGGTACGTTACCTTTTCTCCAACGCAGATTTATTCACAATTCAATCGAATTTATTTTGAAACACAATTATTTTCTTTTTGAACACGAGTTTTATTTACAATTGTGTGGCACTGCTATGGGGACACGTTTTGCACCATCTTTTGCGAATTTATACATGGGATGGTGGGAATCGTCTAATATATGGGGCATCGATGTATCTGCGCCGCAGTTGATTATGTGGCGCAGATATATCGATGATGTGATTGTTATCTGGGACGGTGACAGCACTTCGTTTGATAGCTTCGTTGCGAGGTTGAATGATAACCAGTTCAATCTCATTTTTACCAGCGAACTAAGTCCAACTGAAATTATTTTCTTGGACTTGGAAATCTATATTAATAATAACAAGTTAAACACAAAAACACATTTTAAAAACACCAATGTGAACTCCTTTCTGCATCCAGAGAGTGGACATGAAAGGAGATGCATCAATAACATCCCATACAGCCAGTTTTTACGCATTAGGCGTAACTGTGCTGATATAGAAACGTTCAAGGTACAATCCCAGATACTTTTTGAACGTTTTATTCAAAAGGGCTACGATATTCCTATTATTGAAAGAGCCTACAAAAGAGCACTGAACATTAATAGGAAAAAACTGATTCAATCAAAAAACATTAAATGTAACATAAAACAAATACCTGTTACCAATGGTAATATATCTATTCTACCATTGGAAAACTCTGTTACCAATGATTCTATCATTACATTGCCCATTTTAGAACCGAGTGAAACAGACCCTAAAGGTGATGAAAATAGAAATGAGAGAAAAACACCATATTTTGTAACTAAATTTAATAGTTCTCACAGGAAAATTAAACATATCTTGAACAAATATTGGTACATTCTGCAGATGGATCCCATCTTGGCAAAGACTTTACCTAAAAGACCACCGATTGTGTTTACGAAATCCAACAACTTGAAAACTATCTTAGCCCCAAGTCTCCTTAAAGGTAGTGATCCCATTAAAAAGAAAGACCTTAGGGAGTTGTTGGGTTTAAAAGGTAACCACAAATGCAATAGATGTAAAATCTGTCCTAGAATGCTAACACAGGATCACTTCAAATCCAAAGTGACAGATTTTAAGTATGAAATTAAGAACTACATCGATTGCTTAACCACATATGTTATTTACATCCTGCAATGTGGATGTGGATTACAATATGTAGGCCGTACCAAACGTCACCTTAAAATACGAGTGATGGAGCACCTTAGAAATATTGTTAATATCCCCAAATTATTGGCCTCTAACAAACCACTTACACACCTTCTGTTACACTTTAAGGATGTTCATCAGTGTACTGTAGTACCACAGGGGTCAAATATATGGGCATTGAACATATAACAACAAATGTACGGGCTGGTAACATAGATCTACAAATTGCAAGAAGGGAGCAGTTCTGGATTTTCACCCTCCAAACAAAATATCCGGGAGGTTTAAATGATTATGTGGAGCTAACACCCTTTTTGAGGTAATCACACTCAAATTGTGTTTTGAAACATTTAATGGTCTACTACAAGGTTCTGTTTCTCTTAGATATTTTATCTGATATTTTATCTGGTTTCCAGATATTCTCGTTTCCCATTTTACCCTTTTCTCCCCTCCCCCCCTCCCTCCCTCTTACCCATTTTTAACAATATTTTTTAACCCATTCTCTTCTTTTTTCCTGTTTATTTTTCACATATTCCAGTATTGTTTCCCCACGCTATTAACCACTCCCCCCTCCCCCCCCTTTTTTCCCTGTATTTTTTTTCCCCCTTCCACCCCCCTCCCTTTCCCCCCCCCCTCTACCCTCTTTTCCCCCTCTTCCCTTCCCCATGTTTTATATGTTATTTATATGTTTTGTTTATAGAATGTGATGCACTTTGTTATTTATGCTGTTCATATTATTATATATGTTTTATTATACTTGACTACATGGGACATCTGTTTTTGTCATCCTTTAAGGCTCATTTGTTTACACCTTTACATACATATTGAATATATATATCAATTTGTAAGTGTATTATGTCTCTCTAGTGCATTCCATCACTGAGAACATATACAAAAGGGGAGGATTTTCAATTTAGACCACCCCCTTGACAAACAAGCATGATTGGCTGCGCAGTCATTGAGATTTAACCAATGATGATCCGCCTAAGACCTATAAAGGACCCCTAAACAGGTGCCCCAGATATCGCCTGAAAAAGTTTACTTTGGTAGACGAAACGCGTCGTGACTATTGTGGCTGGCTGGCTGTAATGTAAGCTACTGCTAGTACACACTCAAGTGTATCGTTTCTGATTGTTTCCGATCGTTTTTCAAACGTGACCAAAACGGACAAGCATCCTAAGGACACTTGCAGGGGGCTTCGATTCCTGCGCATGCGCGCTACGCTTCTCACCACGCTCATACACGTGGATGATAGGAAGCATAACAGACAGCCCCAGCGCGCGGGACTGACCTCTAAGGACTGTGATTGCCCCTGCATACCTTATGTGACGCCCCACCACTGCAGTCATCGTTACGATCGGGGATTATTAAAGATTTTATCCATGTAAATGATTATTATTATTATTTATTGGTAATACATTTTATATCTCTCATCTTGGTGCGCTTTTGTGTTTATCTTTCCTGTTGGGTATCACCTCATTCACATAGTGTCTAGCTTGGAGATAGGAGAATAGGTGTGAGTTTGGTATATCAAATTGTTGTTTCATCTGATCAAACATCTTTGTTACTTGCCTCAGCTCATCCTGCATATCTTTAACCTGCATTATCCCTTTTTCCCCACATTTTAAATTGGTGATTCGGCTCACATTATGGGTTTCCCTGTAGAGGTATCTCGTATTAGTTGAATCTTTTTTCACTCTGCCCCACAGAAATTGTCATGCTCTGGCTGTATCTCTAAACATTATATTATCTTTTAGTTCTGCAGGAAGGGAGGTGTTTTTCACAAGTAAAAAATACGTTGTTGGACTATAGAAAGAGAGACCTGGGAAGAAATCTGGCAGGCAGCCTCAGAAACTTCCCTATGCACTACAATAAAGGAGAACATTTATAAAATCCTGTATTACTGGTATCTTACCCCAGCACGTTTAAACCAGATCTACCCTCTGGCATCAGATCTATGTTGGAGAGGCTGTGGTCATAGAGGGGACATGGTCCACATCTGGTGGTCATGTCCAGAAATTGTAAAGTACTGGACTAAAGTCCAAAATTTGATAAAAGAGGTCACTGACCTAGAATTATCTATCGAACCACTGACCTTCCTACTGGCCAGGCCAATGCCTAACATTGTCCGACCAACTAGGAAATTAATCTCCTTTATTCTTACCATGGCGAGAAGTGAGATTGCGGCCTCCTGGAAGAAAACAACCACACCAGCTACGAGAACGATAAAAAGGAGAATCAGTGAGGTAATGCTCATGGAGAGACTAACTGCTACCGTGAGACAAAACCTATTTGCATTCTTCAAGGTTTGGGAGCCTTGGATACTCCTTACGAGAGAAAGGCAGCCTGGCCCAACCTGATAGAAACCCACCCCCTCTCGAGAGGAACAAGGGATAGATGGAGCTAAAACTCTAGCCACCATCTGGGTCGAGACCCTGACAGCCAGGGTGGAGATCCACTCCACCCGCCTCCTCCCCACCCTCCCCCCTCCCCACCCCCATCCCTCTCTGAAGGCATCTCCTTAATTCGACAATTTAGGTTGTCATTCTGTTTCCCCAAAAATGTTAAAATGTCTCTGAATTAGGCAATGTGGTTTGTTGTGCGTTTACTGTTGTATCAATGCCTAATAAAAACATTTGGGGAAAAAAAAAAATCCGTTGTTGGGTCATTTGGGTAAAACAACTATTATTCCAAGGTACCATTTGTGTAACTCTAATTTTTTATTATCCATTCCCCAGCATATCGAAATAATGCTATTTTATTCAACAGTTTGATATTTGGGACAGACATAACTCCATAATGTTTAGATAAGTGACACTTGTCCAAATGAATCCTATGTTTTCTGTCATTCCATATGAATTTAGTGAACAGCCTATTCCTTCTATATACCTTTATATATTTATTGGGTATCATTAATGGGAACATTTGAATAGCATATATTAACTTTAGGAATATGATCGATGTAATGATCGTGCAACATCCCACAAAAACAATGCCTAGGCCTCTCCATGATTCCAGGAGTTTCTGTATTTTTGCTATGATCGGGGGGTAATTTAGTCTATAGATTTGCCCTGGATTTCATGCAACCCTGCATATTTTATACTTTTCTTTGCTACCTTAAAGACAAGATTTGGTATATATTGTGTCACTTGTCTGTTGTGATCATTCAGTTGTAATATTTCGGACTTATCAAAATTAATTTTATATATGTATGTATGTATATATGTATATATGAGAAAAACAAAACAGAGAGCGCACGCCCCATAGTGTGATACTGTAACATTTAATGTAGGGATGGGTGGGGGGATTAGAAACACTCACAATGTACAAGATAAAAATAGGCAGTATGTGATTAATAATCACCACCAGGCAGGTCCAGAAACCGCAGCAGATATAGAGTCCACGAACAGCAGGAATCAGTCTCCCAAGCAGTACTGTTTCTCCGATTCACTCAAAATCCTCCAGATCAGTCTGGTATCAGAGTAGGCCTTCATATAATTCCATGTGCTCCTCGGCCGTAAAGGATACACACAACGTGATGACGTAGTGTCGCAAGGTACGTCCCTGACGCGTTTTGTCGCAACAAATGCAACTTTATCAAAGGGAATGTCCATGAACAAGAATGGCAATGTATATATAGTGGAGGGTCTCAAATTTGATTGGAAATGGTACTAAGTGATAGTACCTCCCCTAGAAACGAGTCATGGCTTAATAGAACTATAAATAAACCTGAATCAAATCAATTTGGGCTATTATTTAATTTGATTCTAGTATATATAAATGTTTATAAAAAACAGACTCTCCAGTAAAGATATACTGCCATAAAGTGCAATAACATAGATTCATACATTATACAGTACTGCTATAAATTAGTTAATAGTACACTGTGTGATAAAGAATAATAAAAAAATAAGATAAAATATATGTTACATAACAGTCTAAAAAATGCCTTAAATGTTACTCTAATTTTATATGGTGTAGTTTATATACACATTCACCAATTGTTTTGAAAAAACTTTAAAATTAAAAAAATTCTTATACAGTATGTTAGCATTTACATGATATGCAATCCAAAATATAATGAATTATATTCTAAAAACGATAATACAATCAAGAATACACAGGTGAAACTTATATCTAGCAAAGACAAATAATATATGAGAATTCATGAAAATTCATAAAAATTCATTTAGGATGTCCACTTATATCAATTATATTGACAATTATATTTTGAAGTTCAGAAGGAGGAAGGATTGGGAAAACTGTATGCACTAGGGAGTGGGGAAGGGATGGGATGGTGTGGAAGGGGTGGGGGTGAGTGGAAGGGAGGGGGGAGGGGGAGGGGGTGGAATGGGAACTTCCAGCAGTGGACAGGGAATAAAAAGAGGGGGTGGGGACAAGAGGAAAGCAGAGAGTACACCAAAGGAAAACATGCCCATAATGGGAACCTAGCTAAACCAAAGTGCTGGTGTCTATACACTCATTCAGACCACCGGGGGTGAGTGTCCCCAACCGGTGTATCCAAAAGGTCTCCCTTCTACAAAGTATTTTATAACAATCAGCCCCTGATTCACTAGGAGGAATGTGCTCAATACCCATAATTTTTAAGGATTCTGGATCCTTATTGTGTTTGCTAGTAAAATGTCTGGGTAAGCTATGGGTAATGACTCAATTAATCACATTCCTCCTGTGCTCCAGGAACCTGGTGCTGAGAGGTTGAGTGGTGCGACCTACATATTGGAGGCCGCATCCACATTGTACAAGATAAACGACAAATGCACTGAGGCAATTGATATTGCCCCTTACATTATATCGTTCATCCTTGTGAAGGGAGGCAAAGTGCACTGTAGTATTCAAATGTTTGCACGTGATGCAGCGACTTCTGCCACATCTGTGATTACAAGTGGGGTTCACCGAAGTGGCAGCTGTAGCTGCAATGGTAGATTTTAATTTGCTAGGAGCAATAATGTTTTTAATATTTTGGGCTTTCCTACTGCACCGACACACTTTATTCGAGCAAATACCCAGTATGTACCTGGCAGATACCTGGAATGTGCCGCTCCTCACCTCTGACAAGCCCCGTTGCGTTTGCCTTCCCAGCCTGGGTTCATGCCTGGCTGATGGGCGGCTGATCTGTTAAATGATAATGATTAGGATTTAATAGGCTGCAATGCTTCGCGTGTCTACCAGATGGCATAAATTCATGAATTGTAATGCAGTATATATATATACACTGTGCAGTATTGCAGCCAGCGGGAATAAAATGCTTCAATCCCTGCCTGGAAATACCTCAATGCACTCGGGCAGAAAACAGTCACAAACCTCAATACACCCGGGTATACCCGAATTCGTGGGACTAGCCGAGCTCGAATAAAGTGTGTTGCCAGTGTATATACAATTGGAATTTTCTCAGGAATAATGTTCCCCAAATGGGGATCATATTTTAAGATACTCCAATGTGCATTTAATATACCTTTGATGGATCTGTGGGATTGGTTAAAAGTGGTAATAAACCGTGACACCCCATCTACTGTTGATGATCCACCTCTTGGAGTATCATATATAATATTCTTATTTTTAATAGTACAATTCTTAAGTAGTGATTGCCTGCTAGATAGCTTCACCCTGTTGAAAGAGTCAGATATCAGGTCAGGGTTATAACCTTTCAGCAGAAACTTGTCACTCAACTCTTTGGATTGACAAGCAAAGTCACTATCCCTGGAACAGTTCCTTTTGAGACGATGAAACTGTCCCAGGGGACGCTCTTCAACCACTGTGCATGATGGTTACTAGAGGCATGAACGTAATTGTTCACTGCAACAGGCATGAAGTGTGTGGTGGTAATGATATTACCTTCTGGATCTGCAGTTAAAACCAGATCCAGAAATACCACCGAGGTGGAGCTGATATCAAAAGTGAATTTCAAGCCCATAGCATTGTGATTGAAGGAATCAAGGACAACCAGAAGTCAATGGCCTTGACCCCCCTGGAATGATCTATTGACGTGTATAATGATGACACGTTACATGTAGCCCATAGATAATTGGGCTTCCATTTGATCTCAGAGATCGAGTCGATGACATGCAGTGTATCCCTAATTTGTGAACTGAGCTTGGCTACAAAGGGTTGGAGATAATAATCAACATACTGGGATAGGCCGGACGTCATCGACTCGATCCCCGAGATAATAGGTCTCCCAGGGGGGTCCACCAGAGACTTGTGGACCTTGGGCAGGTGATAAAATATAGGAGTGCGGGGGTGATCAGAATAAAGAAATTTAAATTCAAGTTTTGTGAGAATACCCTCCTCCAAGGCTGAAAACAAATGCTGTTTTAGCAACACCTGATAACGTGATGTGGGATCATCTGGCAAAGGAATATAGGAGGCAGAGTCACCCAGCAGTCGTCCGGCCTCCAATAAATAGGCCGATCTATCCTGGATGACTATGCCCCCACCCTTGTCAGCCTGTCTGATAACAATGTCCCTGTTTTCCTTCAAATCACAAAGTGCCTCTAGTTCACCCCTAGATAGGTTTTTATTGAATCTAAATGGTTTGTTGCAGTGTCTCAAAATCTTTGAGTACCAAATGGTAAAATGCATCTATGTACCCTCCCTTAGATTGATAGGGAAAGAACAGTGACTTTGGCCTGAATGGGGAATGCATGATAATTTCCCCATCATCCAATTTAATGTCTAATGGTTGTGTCGAGTGTATAGTGTTGTCAAATTTGTCTAAAGCATTGCTGAAGGAACCCTGAGTCCCCTCTGACTCAATCAACAGGTCAGTGAGAGCATCCAAACAGACCTCCTCCTGAGTACTCATACCAAGAGTGGATCTTGCTACCTTTTTATTTTTATCCTGTATGTTAAAGTGGCGTTTAAGCGTAAGTTTACGGATATAGCTATTCAGATCCACAAATAATTGGAAGGCGTTTGGGCCCGTGGTAGGTGCAAAGGAGAGTCCCTTTTCCAGAAGCAGTGATTGATATAAAGATAATTGAAAAGTTGAAAGATTAAAAATCCCACTGCTCTCTGGAAGGGTTATTTTTCTTGCGTTCTCCTTTTTTCTTTGGATGATTCTCCCGCCTCTAACTCCCCTGACCCTCTTTTTCCTAATTGGACTGGTTTGTTGGGCATCCATAATGGATAAGGTTTTCCCCTTTCTCACTCCTTCATCATACACTCTTGTTGTGGACTTCCATCTAAAAATGCATGGGTTTGTGTGATTCACTACAAACCTTTGATCGGGCACCCATGCTGGCATCAGGGGGGGTGGAGGATGTAGACACACCCCTGACTGGGAGGGCCTCCACCTCCAGAACCGAGTATCTGCTCCCAGTGGCCTGCTCACTACCTGTACCTTGCAGCACGGTCTGATGTTCCTAGCGCTGTAGCAGGCCAACAGGACCAGACCCCCCGGT
>NW_027456617.1:0-14856 GCF_040206685.1 Ascaphus truei | reverse complement strand
CAGAACACGTGTAATGGGGTCACATGGTTGGTCGATGTACCATGTGATTTGCGCTCTTTCTGATGACATCATTGATTTCGCCTTGGTTGGCGAAATCTATGATGTCATCTTAAAGGGAGGAAACCCCATGTAAATTCGAGCCATCTGATTGGTTGATGGCTTCTTCGAGCCATCTGATTGGTTCATCAGGCCTGGACTTCTTTTTCTGGCCATCGGGTCGGTATTATTTGGGGGGTGGAGGAAATAGATTGTGATTTTTTTTGGCTATCTGGACTTGGATTATTTGTAATTTTTTTTTATTTCTTTGGAGTTTTTCGGGTGTCCTTCGAACCTTTGATTTGTTTTTATGGATTTTTTTTTATGGCTGGGCATCGGCCCTTTATTGGAATGGGACTGGGGGGCATTGGTCCTTTATTGGAATGGGACTGGGGGGCATTGGTCCTTTATTGGAATGGGACTCGGGGGCATCAGCCCTTTATTGGAATGGGACTGGGGGGCATCGGCCCTTTATTGGAATGGGACTCGGGGGCATCGGCCCTTTATTGGAATGGGACTGGGGGCATCGGCCCTTTATTGGAATGGGACTGGGGGGCATCGGCCCTTTATTGGAATGGGACTGGGGGGCATCAGCCCTTTATTGGAATGGGACTGGGGGGCATCGGCCCTTTATTGGAATGGGACTGGGGGGTATCGGCCCTTTATTGGAATGGGACTGGGGGGCATCGGCCCTTTATTGGAATGGGACTGGGGGGCATCGGCCCTTTATTGGAATGGGACTGGGGGGTATCGGCCCTTTATTGGAATGGGACTGGGGGGCATCGGCCCTTTATTGGAATGGGACTGGGGGGCATCGGCCCTTTATTGGAATGGGACTGGGGGGCATCGGCCCTTTATTGGAATGGGACTGGGGGGCATCGGCCCTTTATTGGAATGGGACTGGGGGGCATCGGCCCTTTATTGGAATGGGACTGGGGGGCATCGGCCCTTTATTGGAATGGGACAGGGGGGCATCGGCCCTTTATTGGAATGGGACTGGGGGGCATCGGCCTTTATTGGAATGGGACTGGGGGCATCAGCCCTTTATTGGAATGGGACTCGGGGGCATCGGCCCTTCATTGGAATGGGATTGGGGGGCATCAGCCCTTTATTGGAATGGGACTGGGGGACATCGTCCCTTTATTGGAATGGGACTGGGGGGCATCGGCCCTTTATTGGAATGGGACTGGGGGGCATCAGCCCTTTATTGGAATGGGACTGGGGGGCATCAGCCCTTTATTGGAATGGGACTGGGGGGCATCGGCCCTTTATTGGAATGGGACTGGGGGGCATCGGCCCTTTATTAGTATGGGACTGGGGGGCATCAGCCCTTTATTGGAATGGGACTGGGGGGCATCGGCCCTTTATTGGAATGGGACTGGGGGGCATCAGCCCTTTATTGGAATGGGACTGGGGGGCATCGGCCCTTTATTGGAATGGGACTGGGGGGCATCAGCCCTTTATTGGAATGGGACTGGGGGGCATCGGCCCTTTATTGGAATGGGACTGGGGGGCATCGGCCCTTTATTGGAATGGGACTGGGGGGTATCGGCCCTTTATTGGAATGGGACTGGGGGGCATCGGCCCTTTATTGGAATGGGACTGGGGGGCATCGGCCTTTATTGGAATGGGACTGGGGGGCATCGGCCCTTTATTGGAATGGGACTGGGGGGCATCGGCCCTTTATTGGAATGGGACTGGGGGGCATCGGCCCTTTATTGGAATGGGACTGGGGGGCATCGGCCCTTTATTGGAATGGGACTGGGGGCATCGGCCCTTTATTGGAATGGGACTGGGGGACATCGGCCCTTTATTGGAATGGGACTGGGGGGCATCGGCCCTTTATTGGAATGGGACAGGGGGGCATCGGCCCTTTATTGGAATGGGACAGGGGGGCATCGGCCCTTTATTGGAATGGAACTGGGGGGCATCGGCCCTTTATTGGAATGGGACTGGGGGCATCGGCCCTTTATTGGAATGGGACTGGGGGATATCGGCCCTTTATTGGAATGGGACTGGGGGGCTTCGGCCCTTTATTGGAATGGGACTGGGGGGCATCAGCCCTTTATTGGAATGGGACTGGGGGGCATCGGCCCTTTATTGGAATGGGACTGGGGGGCATCGGCCCTTTATTGGAATGGGACTGGGGGGCATCGGCCCTTTATTGGAATGGGACTGGGGGCATCGGCCCTTTATTGGAATGGGACTGGGGGACATCAGCCCTTTATTGGAATGGGACTGGGGGGCATCAGCCCTTTATTGGAATGGGACTGGGGGGCATCAGCCCTTTATTGGAATGGGACTGGGGGGCATCGGCCCTTTATTGGAATGGGACTGGGGGGCATCGGCCCTTTATTGGAATGGGACTGGGGGGCATCAGCCCTTTATTGGAATGGAACTGGGGGCATCGGCCCTTTATTGGAATGGGACTGGGGGGCATCGGCCCTTTATTGGAATGGGACTGGGGGGCACCGGCCCTTTATTGGAATGGGACTGGGGGGCATCAGCCCTTTATTGGAATGGGACTGGGGGCATCGGCCCTTTATTGGAATGGGACTGGGGGGCATCGGCCCTTTATTGGAATGGGACTGGGGGGCATCAGCCCTTTATTGGAATGGGACTGGGGGGCATCAGCCCTTTATTGGAATGGGACTGGTGGGCATCGGCCCTTTATTGGAATGGGACTGGGGGGCATCGGCCCTTTATTGGAATGGGACTGGGGGCATCGGCCCTTTATTGGAATGGGACTGGGGGGCATCGGCCCTTTATTGGAATGGGACTGGGGGACATCGGCCCTTTATTGGAATGGGACTGGGGGGCATCGGCCCTTTATTGGAATGGGACTGGGGGCATCGGTCCTTTATTGGAATGGGACTGGGGGGCATCGGCCCTTTATTGGAATGGGACTGGGGGGCATCGGCCCTTTATTGGAATGGGACTGGGGGGCATCGGCCCTTTATTGGAATGGGACTGGGGGGCATCGGCCCTTTATTGGAATGGGACTGGGGGGCATCGGCCCTTTATTGGAATGGGACTGGGGGGCATCGGCCCTTTATTGGAATGGGACTGGGGGGCATCGGCCCTTTATTGGAATGGGACTGGGGGCATCGGCCCTTTATTGGAATGGGACTGGGGGCATCGGCCCTTTATTGGAATGGGACTGGGGGGCATCAGCCCTTTATTGGAATGGGACTGGGGGGCATCGGCCCTTTATTGGAATGGGACCGGGGGGCATCTGCCCTTTATTGGAATGGGACTGGGGGCATCGGCCCTTTATTGGAATGGGACTGGGGGCATCGGCCCTTTATTGGAATGGGACTGGGGGGCATCGGCCCTTTATTGGAATGGGACTGGGGGGCATCGGCCCTTTATTGGAATGGGACTGGGGGGCATCGGCCCTTTATTGGAATGGGACTGGGGGGCATCGGCCCTTTATTGGAATGGGACTGGGGGGCATCGGCCCTTTATTGGAATGGGACTGGGGGGCATCGGCCCTTTATTGGAATGGGACTGGGGGGCATCGGCCCTTTATTGGAATGGGACTGGGGGGCTTTGGCTCTGAAGATGAAGACGACAACATTTGACTAGTAAGGCTATTGGCCATTAGTCTAGAGGGAAAGGGTAGGTTTGTTGTGGGGTCCGGAGTAGAGGGGTGATGGGGTCACGGGGAGGGTGGTTAGACCCCTCGGAGCAGGGGAAGTGTTAGGGGTTAACCCCTTGTGTGCCTTAGTGTTTAGTAAAGCATGGGAATGCTTCACTAGGACCTAGGGTTGCCAAGTAGGGTAGTTAGTGTAGTTCAAAATAAATATTAACCCATTTGGAAACCTTATGTGAGGATAACCGGGAAGCCCCGCCTCCGTCACTCATCCCGCGACGTCACGTGTGACGCACGACAATCATAACCTGCGCGCAGGCACCGCACCGCTAGGAGCGGAGACACCGCAGGGCCCGCCTCCAGGCTCCGCCCCCATGACGACACGAGCAACGCTCAGCACGCTCCGACTACGCGCAGACGCCGCGCAAACACAGGCACTCAGGGGGTTATTGCTATCCATTATCCCACAGCTGCCACTGACTCCGCCCCTGCATATCGGTACTCAGCATACCTGTGATTACTCCTTACCCTGCAGCTGTGGGCTGCCCCGCATTCATTACCCTGCAGCTGTGGGCTGCCCTGCATTCATTGCCCTGCAGCTGTGGGCTGCCCCGCATTCATTACCCTGCAGCTGTGGGCTGCCCCGCATTCATTACCCTGCAGCTGTGGGCTGCCCTGCATTCATTGCCCTGCAGCTGTGGGCTGCCCCGCATTCATTGCCCTGCAGCTGTGGGCTGCCCTGCATTCATTACCCTGCAGCTGTGGGCTGCCCCGCATTCATTACCCTGCAGCTGTGGGCTGCCCCGCATTCATTGCCCTGCAGCTGTGGGCTGCCCCGCATTCATTACCCTGCAGCTGTGGGCTGCCCTGCATTCATTGCCCTGCAGCGGTGGGCTGCCCCGCATTCATTACCCTGCAGCTGTGGGCTGCCCCGCATTCATTGCCCTGCAGCTGTGGGCTGCCCTGCATTCATTACCCTGCAGCTGTGGGCTGCCCCGCATTCATTACCCTGCAGCTGTGGGCTGCCCCGCATTCATTACCCTGCAGCTGTGGGCTGCCCCGCATTCATTACCCTGCAGCTGTGGGCTGCCCCGCATTCATTGCCCTGCAGCTGTGGGCTGCCCCGCATTCATTGCCCTG
Organism: Ascaphus truei; assembly: GCF_040206685.1. Taxonomy (NCBI): domain Eukaryota; kingdom Metazoa; phylum Chordata; class Amphibia; order Anura; family Ascaphidae; genus Ascaphus; species Ascaphus truei. The sequence goes on along the minus strand of NW_027456617.1, from coordinate 10,085 downwards.
CAGCTGTGGGCTGCCCCGCATTCATTACCCTGCAGCTGTGGGCTGCCCTGCATTCATTGCCCTGCAGCTGTGGGCTGCCCCGCATTCATTGCCCTGCAGCTGTGGACTGCCCCGCATTCATTGCCCTGCAGCTGTGGGCTGCCCCGCATTCATTGCCCTGCAGCTGTGGGCTGCCCTGCATTCATTGCCCTGCAGCTGTGGGCTGCCCCGCATTCATTGCCCTGCAGCTGTGGGCTGCCCCGCATTCATTGCCCTGCAGCTGTGGGCTGCCCCGCATTCATTGCCCTGCAGCTGTGGGCTGCCCCGCATTCATTACCCTGCAGCTGTGGGCTGTCCCGCATTCATTGCCTGCAGCTGTGGGCTGCCCCGCATTCATTGCCCTGCAGCTGTGGGCTGCGCTGCATTCATTGCCCTGCAGCTGTGGGCTGCCCCGCATTCATTGCGCTGCAGCTGTGGGCTGCCCCGCATTCATTGCCCTGCAGCTGTGGGCTGCCCCGCATTCATTGCCCTGCAGCTGTGGGCTGCCCTGCATTCATTACCCTGCAGCTGTGGGCTGCCCCGCATTCATTACCCTGCAGCTGTGGGCTGCCCCGCATTCATTACCCTGCAGCTGTGGGCTGCCCCGCATTCATTGCCCTGCAGCTGTGGGCTGCCCCGCATTCATTACCCTGCAGCTGTGGGCTGCCCCGCATTCATTGCCCTGCAGCTGTTGGCTGCCCCGCATTCATTGCCCTGCAGCTGTGGGCTGCCCTGCATTCATTGCCCTGCAGCTGTGGGCTGCCCTGCATTCATTGCCCTGCAGCTGTGGGCTGCCCCGCATTCATTGCCCTGCAGCTGTGGGCTGCGTGTTCATTGGCTGCCTGCTCTTTAAATGCTCAGTCAGCCCTCCCCCGAACTGGCTGAGCATAAACTCTCCCAGCGTGTGCTTACCTCAAGCTTCCTGGTCTCCCGCCTTGTCTTGCTTCCAGTTCCTTTGACCCCTGCTTGCACCCGGACCCCTGACTTCTCTGACCCCTGAACCACGTCTACGGACTCGACTATCCTGATCTCTCTCTCCCTGGACCCCGGGCACGCATCAACAACCGTCCGACCTTCTCCTCGACCACGGCAGGTACCTCAACTAACCTGACCTCCCCGACCTCGACCAGGCTTCACGACTAGCACGCTGCACTCCGGGCGTCTGCTCGGTTGTCGGTCGGTGACTGTCCATGTCCCCACCTCAGTCTCGCGGTCCCGCCTTGTCTGTGGCGAGCACTCGTGACACCTTACTGGTCAGCTAGTCGTGGAAAACCAGGACCAGCTTAATATTTTATTTCATGTGCTGCCATTATTTTTTTTAACACCTACTTACATACAGTACATAGGCAAGATAGGGCTAACGCCAGCCTGCGCTAAATGACAAAACAAGGGCGCCTTTTCCGCCGGCACTCAGGTTCCTGGCACGATAAGAGGACAATGTGTTATTACCACATTTTGGACGTTCCCCCGATACTTTCGTACTTACCACATTTTGTGCCAGGTTCCGATGTTTTTAACCGATGACTTTGTATGCTAATAATAACGCTTTTTTTCCGCGGTAATAATGCACGTTCCCTGAACATTGATGACTCTAAGCCAGGGGAAGCAAACTCCCGTCCTCAAGGGCCACCAACAGGTCAGGTTTTCAGGATATCCCTGCTTCAGCACAGGTGGCTGAATCAGTGGCTCAGTCGGAATGGCTGAGCTGAGTACACACACTCAGGAGCGAGTGGCGGACGTCAGTATATAAATGAAAAAAAATGAGAGAAACAGAAAAAAAAACAGAAAAGCGTATGGTATTGATCAATACTATTTTAGGAAAACTTGAGGTGGACGTACTCACATAATGGGGAGTATAAAAGAGGCGTCACAAAGCGTGGCACGGTGAGTATAAAAGAGGCGTCACAAAGAGTGGCACGGTGAGTATAAAAGAGGCGTCACAAAGCGTGGCACGGTGAGTATAAAAGAGGCGTCACAAAGCGTGGCCCGGTGAGTATAAAAGAGGCGTCACAAAGCGTGGCCCGGTGAGTATAAAAGAGCCGTCACAAAGCGTGGCACGTGAGTATAAAAGAGCCGTCACAAAGCGTGGCACGGTGAGTATAAAAGAGCCATCACACAGCGTGGCACGGTGAGTATAAAAGAGCTGTCACAAAGCGTGGCACGGTGAGTATAAAAGAGCCGTCACACAGCGTGGCACGGTGAGTATAAAAGAGCCGTCACAAAGTGTGGCACGGTGAGTATAAAAGAGCCGTCACACAGCGTGGCACGGTGAGTATAAAAGAGCCGTCACAAAGTGTGGCACGGTGAGTATAAAAGAGCCATCACAAAGCGTGGCACGGTGAGTATAAAAGAGCCATCACACAGCGTGGCCCGGTGAGTATAAAAGAGCCGTCACAAAGCGTGGCCCGGTGAGTATAAAAGAGCCGTCACAAAGCGTGGCCCGGTGAGTATAAAAGAGCCGTCACACAGCGTGGCCCGGTGAGTATAAAAGAGCCGTCACAAAGCGTGGCACGGTGAGTATAAAAGAGCCCTCACACAGCGTGGCACGGTGAGTATAAAAGAGCCATCACAAAGTGTGGCACGGTGAGTATAAAAGAGCGATCACAAAGCGTGGCACGGTGAGTATAAAAGAGCCGTCACAAAGCGTGGCCCGGTGAGTATAAAAGAGCTGTCACAAAGCGTGGCCCGGTGAGTATAAAAGAGCCGTCACAATGCGTGGCCCGGTGAGTATAAAAGAGCTGTCACAAAGCGTGGCCCGGTGAGTATAAAAGAGCCGTCACAATGCGTGGCCCGGTGAGTATAAAAGACCAGTCACAAAGCGTGGCCCGGTGAGTATAAAAGAGCCGTCACAATGCGTGGCCCGGTGAGTATAAAAGACCAGTCACAAAGCGTGGCCCGGTGAGTATAAAAGAGCCGTCACAAAGCGTGGCACGTGAGTATAAAAGAGCCCTCACACAGCGTGGCACGGTGAGTATAAAAGAGCCGTCACAAAGCGTGGCACGGTGAGTATAAAAGAGCCATCACACAGCGTGGCCCGGTGAGTATAAAAGAGCCGTCACAAAGCGTGGCCCGGTGAGTATAAAAGAGCCGTCACAAAGCGTGGCCCGGTGAGTATAAAAGAGCCGTCACAAAGCGTGGCACGGTGTGTATAAAAGAGCCGTCACAAAGCGTGCCACGGTGAGTATAAAAGAGCCCTCACACAGCGTGGCACGGTGAGTATAAAAGAGCCATCACAAAGTGTGGCACGGTGAGTATAAAAGAGCGATCACAAAGCGTGGCCCGGTGAGTATAAAAGAGCTGTCACAAAGCGTGGCCCGGGGAGTATAAAAGAGCCGTCACAAAGCGTGGCACAGTGAGTATAAAAGAGCCATCACAACGCGTGGCAAGGTGAGTATAAAAGAGCCGTCACAAAGCGTGGCACGGTGAGTATAAAAGAGCCGTCACAAAGCGTGGCCCGTGAGTATATAAGAGCCGTCACAAAGCGTGGCCCGGTGCGTATAAAAGAGACGTCACAAAGCGTGGCCCGTTGAGTATAAAAGAGCCATCACAAAGCGTGGCCCGGTGAGTATAAAAGAGCCGTCACACAGCGTGGCCCGGTGAGTATAAAAGAGCCGTCACACAGCGTGGCACGGTGAGTATAAAAGAGCCGTCACACAGCGTGGCACGGTGAGTATAAAAGAGCCGTCACACAGCGTGGCACGGTGAGTATAAAAGAGCCGTCACACAGCGTGGCACGGTGAGTATAAAAGAGCCGTCACACAGCGTGGCACGGTGAGTATAAAAGAGCCGTCACACAGCGTGGCACGGTGAGTATAAAAGAGCCGTCACAAAGCGTGGCCCGTGAGTATATAAGAGCCGTCACAAAGCGTGGCCCGGTGCGTATAAAAGAGACGTCACAAAGCGTGGCCCGTTGAGTATAAAAGAGCCATCACAAAGCGTGGCCCGGTGAGTATAAAAGAGCCGTCACACAGCGTGGCCCGGTGAGTATAAAAGAGCCGTCACACAGCGTGGCCCGGTGAGTATAAAAGAGCCGTCACACAGCGTGGCACGGTGAGTATAAAAGAGCCGTCACACAGCGTGGCACGGTGAGTATAAAAGAGCCGTCACACAGCGTGGCACGGTGAGTATAAAAGAGCCGTCACACAGCGTGGCACGGTGAGTATAAAAGAGCCGTCACACAGCGTGGCACGGTGAGTATAAAAGAGCCATCACACAGCGTGGCACGGTGAGTATAAAAGAGCCGTCACAAAGCGTGGCACGGTGAGTATAAAAGAGACGTCACACAGCGTGGCACGGTGAGTATAAAAGAGCCGTCACACAGCGTGGCCCGGTGAGTATAAAAGAGCCGTCACAAAGCGTGGCACGGTGAGTATAAAAGAGACGTCACACAGCGTGGCACGGTGAGTATAAAAGAGCCGTCACACAGCGTGGCCCGGTGAGTATAAAAGAGCCGTCACAAAGCGTGGCACGGTGAGTATAAAAGAGCCGTCACACAGCGTGGCACGGTGAGTATAAAAGAGCCGTCACACAGCGTGGCACGGTGAGTATAAAAGAGCCGTCACAAAGCGTGGCACGGTGAGTTGGTAGACGATATAAATACCCTTCAGAGGAGCAGAAAGAGGACACTGCACGGAATACAAGCGCTAGTGTAATACACAATTTAAAACAAGGGTCCCCTGCGGGAACACGTACAATGTGCTCATTCATATAGGGGACATAAAACAAATCTTCAGGCGGCGACCCCACCCCCTCTCCGATGCCGAACGGGAACGCTGGTGGTTGCTGGCTGGTGCTGCACCGTGTGCGGCCGCCCGGAAACAGCAGTATCCCTCAGCAAGGTTCCTTCCCAGTCCGGTCAGTCACTCTTCCTCCTCTGCACTGAACTCAGGGGACTCTTGTTATAAACTGTGTATTAAACTAGTGCTTTTCAGTTATATACGGATGCCCACGCCCCCTCCTGTGTGTGCACTCGTGTTTGTGAGGAACCAGGCGGCTGTTATATACGGACGCCCACGCCCCCTCCTGTGTGTGCACTCGTGTTTGTGTGGGATACCAGAAGGCAGTTATATACGGACGCCCACGCCCCCTCCTGTGTGTGCACTCGTGTTTGTGTGGGATACCAGAAGGCTGTTATATATGGACGCCCACGCCCCCTCCTGTGTGTGCACTCGTGTTTGTGTGGGATACCAGAAGGCTGTTATATACGGACGCCCACGCCCCCTCCTGTGTGTGCACTCGTGTTTGTGTGGGATACCAGACGGCTGTTATATACGGACGCCCACGCCCCCTCCTGTGTGTGCACTCGTGTTTGTGTGGGATACCAGACGGCTGTTATATACGGACGCCCAAGCCCCCTCCTGTGTGTGTAATCGTGTTTGTGTGGGATACCAGAAGGCAGTTGTATACGGACGCCCACACCCCCTCCTGTGTGTGCACTCGTGTTTGTGTGGGATACCAGAAGGCAGTTATATACGGACGCCCACGCCCCCTCCTGTGTGTGCACTCGTGTTTGTGTGAGATACCAGAAGGCTGTTATATACGGACGCCCACGCCCCCTCCTGTGTGTGCACTCGTGTTTGTGTGGGATAACAGAAGGCTGATATATACGGATGCCCACGCCCCCTCCTGTGTGTGCACTCGTGTTTGTGTGGGATACCAGAAGGCAGTTATATAGGGACGCCCACGCCCCCTCCTGTGTGCGCACTCGTGTTTGTGTGGGATACCAGCAGGCAGTTATATACGGATGCCCACGCCCATGCCCCCTCCTGCGTGTGCACTCATGTTTGTGTGGGATACCAGACGGCTGTTATATACGGACGCCCACGCCCCTTCCTGTGTGTGCACTCGTGTTTGTGTGGGATACCAGAAGGCAGTTATATACGGACGCCCACGCCCCCTCCTGTGTGTGCACTCGTGTTTGTGTGGGATACCAGAAGGCTGTTATATACGGACGCCCACGCCCCCTCCTGTGTGTGCACTCGTGTGTGTGTGGGATACCAGAAGGCAGTTATATACGGACGCCCACGCCCCCTCCTGTGTGTACACTCGTGTTTGTGTGGGATACCAGAAGGCTGTTATATACGGACGGCCACGCTCCCTCCTGTGTGTGCACGCGTGTTTGTGTGGGATACCAGAAGGCTGTTATATACGGACGCCCACGCCCAATCCTGTATGTGCACTCGTGTTTGTGTGGGATATCAGACGGCTGTTATATATGGACGCCCACGCCCCCTTCTGTGTGTGCACTTGTGTTTGTGTGGGATACCAGAAGGCAGTTATATACGGACGCCGACGCCCCTTCCTGTGTGTGCACTCGTGTTTGTGTGGGATACCAGAAGGCAGTTATATACGGACGCCCACGCCCCCTCCTGTGTGTGCACTCGTGTTTGTGTGGGATACCAGAAGGCAGTTATATACAGAAGCCCACGCCCCCTCCCGTGTGTGCACTCGTGTTTGTGTGGGATACCAGAAGGCAGTTATATACGGACGCCCACGCCCCCTCCTGTGTGTGCACTCGTGTTTGTGTGGGATACCAGAAGGCTGTTATATACGGACGCCCACGCCCCCTCCTGTGTGTGCACTCGTGTTTGTGTGGGATACCAGGCGGCTGTTATATATGGACGCCCACGCCCCCTTCTGTGTGTGCACTCGTGTTTGTGTGGGATACCAGAAGGCAGTTATATACGGACGCCGATGCCCCTTCCTGTGTGTGTACTCGTGTTTGTGTGGGATACCAGAAGGCAGTTATATACGGACGCCCACGCCCCCTCCTGTGTGTGCACTCGTGTTTGTGTGGGATACCAGAAGGCTATTATATACGGACGCCCACGCCCCCTCCTGTGTGTGCACTCGAGTTTGTGTGGGATACCAGAAGGCAGATATATACGGACGCCCACGCCCCCTCCTGTGTGTGCACTCATGTTTGTGTGGGATACCAGAAGGCAGTTATATACGGACGCCCACGCCCCTTCCTGTGTGTGCACTCGTGTTTGTGTGGGATACCAGAAGGCAGTTATATACGGACGCCCACGCCCCCTCCTGTGTGTGCACTCATGTTTGTGTGGGATACCAGAAGGCAGTTATATACGGACGCCCACGCCCCCTCCCGTGTGTGCACTCGTGTTTGTGTGGGATACCAGATGGCTGTTATATACGGACGCCCACGCCCCCTCCTGTGTGTGCACTCGTGTTTGTGTGGGATACCAGAAGGCTGTTATATACGGACGCCCACGCCCCCTCCTGTGTGTGCACTCGTGTTTGTGTGGGATACCAGCAGGCAGTTATATACGGATGCCCACGCCCCCTCCTGCGTGTGCACTCGTGTTTGTGTGGGATACCAGACGGCTGTTATATATGGACGCCCACGCCCCTTCCTGTGTGTGCACTCGTGTTTGTGTGGGATACCAGAAGGCAGTTATATACGGACGCCCACGCCGCCTCCTGTGTGTGCACTCGTGTTTGTGTTGGATACCAGAAGGCTGTTATATACGGACGCCCACGCCCCCTCCTGTGTGTGCACTCGTGTTTGTGTGGGATACCAGAAGGCTGTTATATACGGACGCCCACGCCCACGCCCCCTCCTGTGTGCGCACTCGTGTTTGTGTGGGATACCAGAAGGCTGTTATATACGGACGCCGATGCCCCTTCCTGTGTGTGTACTCGTGTTTGTGTGGGATACCAGAAGGCAGTTATATACGGACGCCCACGCCCCCTCCTGTGTGTGCACTCGTGTTTGTGTGGGATACCAGAAGGCTGTTATATACGGACGCCCACGCTCCCTCCTGTGTGTGCACTCGAGTTTGTGTGGGATACCAGAAGGCAGATATATACGGACGCCCACGCCGCCTCCTGTGTGTGCACTCGTGTTTGTGTTGGATACCAGAAGGCTGTTATATACGGACGCCCACGCCCCCTCCTGTGTGTGCACTCGTGTTTGTGTGGGATACCAGAAGGCTGTTATATACGGACGCCCACGCCCACGCCCCCTCCTGTGTGCGCACTCGTGTTTGTGTGAGATACCAGAAGGCTGTTATATACGGACGCCCACGCCCCCTCCTGTGTGCGCACTCGTGTTTGTGTGGGATACCAGAAGGCAGTTATATACGGACGCCCACGCCCCCTCCCGTGTGTGCACTCGTGTATGTGTGGGATACCAGAAGGCTGTTATATACGGACGCCCACGCCCCCTCCTGTGTGTGCACTCGGGTTTGTGTGGGATACCAGAAGGCTGTTATATACGGACACCCACGCCCCCTCCTGTGTGTGCACTTGTGTTTGTGTGGGATACCAGAAGGCTGTTATATATGGACGCCCACGCCCCCTCCTGTGTGCGCACTCGTGTGTGTGTGTGGGATACCAGAAGGCAGTTATTTACTGACGCCCACGCCCCCTCCTGTGTGCGCACTCGTGTTTGTGTGGGATACCAGAAGGCTGTTATATACGGACGCCCACGCCCCCTCCTGTGTGCGCACTCGTGTTTGTGTGGGATACCAGAAGGCAGTTATATACGGACGCCCACGCCCCCTCCCGTGTGTGCACTCGTGTATGTGTGGGATACCAGAAGGCTGTTATATACGGACGCCCACGCCCCCTCCTATGTGTGCACTCGGGTTTGTGTGGGATACCAGAAGGCTGTTATATACGGACACCCACGCCCCCTCCTGTGTGTGCACTTGTGTTTGTGTGGGATACCAGAAGGCTGTTATATATGGACGCCCACGCCCCCTCCTGTGTGCGCACTCGTGTGTGTGTGTGGGATACCAGAAGGCAGTTATTTACTGACGCCCACGCCCCCTCCTGTGTGCGCACTCGTGTTTGTGTGCGATACCAGACGGCTGTTATATACGGACGCCCACGCCCCCTCCTGTGTGCGCACTCGGGTTTGTGTGGGATACCAGAAGGCTGTTATATACGGACACCCACGCCCCCTCCTGTGTGCGCACTCGTGTTTGTGTGGGATACCAGACGGCTGTTATATACGGACGCCCACGCCCCCTCCTGTGTGCGCACTCGTGTGTGTGTGGGATACCAGAAGGCAGTTATTTACTGACGCCCACGCCCCCTCCTGTGTGCGCACTCGTGTTTGTGTGCGATACCAGAAGGCAGTTATATACGGACGCCCACGCCCCCTCCTGTGTGTGCACTCGTGTTTGTGTGGGATACCAGAAGGCTGTTATATACGGACGCCCACGCCCCCTCCTGTGTGTGCACTCGTGTTTGTGTGGGATACCAGACTCTCTGAAGGTTGAGTGGGAGGCTCAGTATTTTTATTTTTGACGTATTTTGCACTTTCTAATATATCACAGGCAGTCCTCGCTATCCAACGTTTCACTTTACAACGAATGGCATATTGCTTTACAATGCAACCCTATGGGACGTTTTTCGACGCCGGAATGCGTTATCCGACGCTCACCGCCACTGATTAACATGGGACGCACTTTACAGCGCTACTTCCAGAACGGGTTCCACTGGATAACCGAGGACTGCCTGTATATTCACTGTAATATTGGTTACACTGTTTTACGATATATATCTCTTTAATATCACATTTCACCACCGGGTGGGGCTATTAGTCTGTTACAATCGTTCAGTACTTGTAGCCATTTATTCACTGATTTAAATATTATAGGAGAGCGCCAGTCCTGTTCTTTCTGTGTTTCCAAGAATGACTGAGCCACCTGTGATGAAGCAGGGATATCCTGAAAACCTGACCTGTTGGTGGCCTTTTCTATTTTCCCTGTCTCAAGAGGGGATTTGATAACAGTATACAAATATATTCGGGGACAATACAAGGAGCGTTCAAATGAACTATTCATCCCACGGGCAGTACAAAGGACTCGGGGCCATCCCTTAACGTTGGAGGAAAGGAAATTTCACCAGCAACAAAGGAAAGGGTTCTTTACAGTAAGGGCAGTTACAGTGTGGGATTCATTACCCATGGAGACTGTGATGGCAGATACAATGGATTTGTTAAAAGGTTGGACATCTTTTTAGAAAGGAAAGGTATACAGGGATATACCAAATAAGTATTCATGGGAAGGATGTTGATCCAGGGAGTAATCCGATTG